>NW_018251149.1:69637-97341 GCF_001263595.1 Phalaenopsis equestris | reverse complement strand
CCCCACACCAAAAATAGTGCCGACAGTCACCTTTTATGTTGGATGTGAGTCCCTGTTCTTTCCTTCCTAATGTGACACACTCTCAAGATCGGTGTGAAACCCCCTTAAATAAAGTAAGACTTTTGATTCTCATCCTGAGGTTGTTAATTAAATTTCATTCCCATCTTGAGCACAATACCTAAATTTTGATTCCCTCTGCTACCTCTTTGGTTGGATGTGAGTCCCTGAGCTTTCCTTCCTATTGTAGCTCGTCACCACATAGGTTGGATGTGAGTCCCTATGCTTTCCATCCTAATGTAACATCCTCTCGAGATTGGTGTGAGACCGCCTTAATTGGAGTAAGGCTTCTGATTCTCATTCCAGGGTTACCTAAATTCCAATTATAATCTTGGGGTTATTACCAAAATTTTGATTCCCTCCGCTACCTCATGGGTTGGATGTGAGTCCCTGAGCTTTCCTTCCAAATGTAGCTCATTAACTCTTTGGTTGGATGTGAGTCCCTATGCTTTCTTTCCTAATATGACACCCTTACAAGGTCGGTGTGAGATGCCCTTAAAAGATGTAAAACTTTTGACTCTCATCTAAGGGATGATACCTGAATTTTAGTTCTCATCCAAGGTCAGAAACTAAATTATGATTCCCTCCCCTACCTCTTGGGTTGGATATGAGTCCCTGAGCTTTCCTTCCAAATGTTGCTTGTCACCTCTTAGGTTGGATGTGAGTCCCTGTGTTTTCCTTCAAAATGTGACACCCTCTCAAGATCGGTGTAAGACCCCCTTCTATGGAGTAATGCTTTTGATTTTCATTCGGGGGATGGTACCTTCAATCTAGTTCCCATCCCAGGGTCACTACCTAAATTTTGATTTCCTCCGCTACCTCTTAGGTTGGATGTGTCTCTGAGCTTTCATTTCCAAATATAGCTCATTACCTCTTAGGTTGGATGTGAGTTGTTGTGTTTTCCTTCCTAATGTGACACCTTCTTGAGATCAGTGAGAGACCTCCTTAAATGGAGTAAGGCTTCCTATTCTCATTTTAGGGCTAGCACCTAAATTCTAGTTTCCATCCCTGGGTCGGTACCTAAATTATGCTACCCTTCGCTACCTCTAGGTTGGATGTGAGTCCCAATGGTTTCCTTCCCAATGTAGCTCGTCACCTCTTAGGTTGGATGTAAGTTTCTATGTTATCCTTCTTAATGAGACCTTCCCAGTACTTTGAGATTGGTGTAATCCCCCTTAAAAGACTAAGGCATCTGATTCTCTTCTCAGCACTTTTGTTATCTTTTGGGTTGAATGTGAGTCATTGTGCTTTCCTTCTCAATGTAGCTCATCACCTCTTAGGTTGGATGTGATTCCTCATGCTGTCCTTCCTAAAGTGACATTCTCAGCTTTTCCAGATAGATACAAGGCACCCTTAAATGGAGCAAGTCATCCTAATCTCATCTCCTCGCACTTTTGTTACCTCTTCGGTTGGATGTGAGTCCCTGAGCTTTCCATCTCAACGTAGCACCCCTTCTCTTTGATAAGTCTTTTGAGTTGGATGTGAGTCCTTGTGCTTTCCATCTTGACCCAGTCTCTCCACACATTCTTAAGTCTCAAAATTATCTTAAAATTAAAATCAAATTAAATTTTAACTAAAATTAAATATTTAACATTAAATCAAATCTTCGCTGTGACCATCAGTTACCCTAATGGTTGTCTCCGTCAATCCATAAAGTAGATATTCATAAGGTTAAGAAGGAACGAAATCACTTCATCTATTTTGAAACCCGCTTTCAAGGTTGGCAATTAGAAGGTACACCCACTGATTCCCAGCAAGAGTTTCTGTCTACTCCCCTAGCGGAAACCTTCTTCACTCTCTTTATGTGTGGTGTGCTTGCCCAACACACCACGCCTTTTTGGGGTTCATTTCTTGACTTCACTTTTTGTTGAGGTATAGTATTTCTTCTTTTGAAAAGTAGGATCTAGCCATAGTACTTTCTCGTTGACTTTTCCTAGAGGTCTACTCATGGAACCCTTTCAGCTTAGAAATTCTAAACACCTCTTTGCTATTCTTAAAGTTCAATATATTTGGTTCTAACCTCTAGCACTTAATAGAATGACTGTCTGACCTTACCGTTAGCCCTAGGTGGTGTTGTCTTGATCAGTCTTGCAAACACACACTTGAACCCCTCACCTTCACTCACAACCTAAAGCCCTTAACCAAAAATGCTTAGCCTAACCCACTGCTCTTTTAGAAACTCATGTGGATGGTCCCCTAAACCCTTAGCCCTAGGCTAGGGTTTGGCTAAGACCAACACATGGAGGATCCAAAATGGGATCTCCCTTGGTCTCATGACACCATAAGCATAATTTTATAATAAGCATCCTCAATTAAGCCCATTCTACCCAAATTCCCAATTTTAGCCTTCTGCACACAAACTAATGAAAAAAATTACCAAATTGTACCTAGAACCCTAACTTTTAAAAAATTTAAAAAATTCTCAAATTATCTCCAAAATTATCCCAAATCATTTCTAACCACTCAAATTATGCAAAACACTCCAAATTTTCCAAAATTTTCAAAATGCCCCTAACTTAAAAAAATATCAAATTACCCAAACCCCAATTGGATAGAAATCTGTTGTTGAAGTATTCTAATTGTGTTGAGTTAAATAGGAACAATAATATTCTTTACCCTTACTAGAGATACTATAAAGAAATTTGGCTAATCTATTCTTTGAATTGTCTTCAAAATGGGTTAGGTAAGGAAGATACTAGCTGTCACACTAGAGTTCCCTCTTCTCCCTCCACCTGAGGGCTAACGTCTTGTATCAAAACCTAAAATTATAATCCAAATTGTGGGTTTTAGCCTGCCACTCTAAAGACCTCTAATTCTACACCCTTCAAATTTAATTTTCCTATTTATTTGCATTAAACCCCATGAACTCCATTCTCATCCATGAAATTAAATGTGATTCTTATGATTTGTTGACTGAGACAATACCATCTCAGATCTTAAATATTCTCACAATAAGTATTAACATCTTAATTTGCCAAATAAAGAAGTAAATGAAGTACAAGGTTTAAAATAATTACAATTTCTTCCAATATTAAAGCCTAATACTTCACATAACTTCCATCCAATACTTAATCGCTTATCATTTTAAGGAAAAAGACAAAGAAAACTACTTAAAATTCATGAAGAAAACACAACAACACTTGAGTTTGAAAGTAAAAAATCAAGTACACAAACAAGAACACTAAATGAAAACCAAATGTAGTCACAAAGATAAAAACTTATCTCAAATTTATCTCCAAAAAAATCTTGAAGTTCCTTTGAATCTCTTCCTTCACTTACAATACAAACTAAAACATAAAATAAAAAAAATAGTGGGTGGGGGTGTTGGCGATGGGTGGTGGTGGCGGTGACGTGTGGCAGTTGGCTCTAGATTTTGTGGATCCCTTCCCCTCTTCAATCCAACTCTTATCTTATAATTTTCCAAAAGTTTCCTTGGTGTATCTTTTAAATGTGTCCCCATTCAATGAATCTTCAAGAAGTTTCCTCCTTATAAAAAACAATTGAATGAACTTTTGTGTCCATTAACTATTTCCCACTTTTTCACCAAGGGTTGCTTTAAGTACCTCTTCAAAACTTCATCCAAATTCTATGAATCATCAAATAACTACTTTTGACACATAAGCGTGGGTACCTGGCACTTAGGCACGGCTCTCTCTGTTTAACTGGAGCGTAAGCGCCAGTTCTGGGCGCTTAGGCGGCTCAGTTCATTTTCACACCTTTTTTATTTTTTTTTTCCAAATTTGATCCTTCTTCACTCCTTTTATCATTTTTCACCCATTTGATTGCACAAGAAAGGAAAAACACAACTATCTTTCATTAAGGTAGAATTTCTCAAAAATAAGTACAAAAGTGTGTACATAACAAATATATATTTTCGGTGTATCAAAATCCCCCAAACTTAAAGTGTTACTTGTCCTCAAGTGACATTCTAATCCTTTAAAACCAAATAAGTAGATTATGTAAATGAGTTTCTTTAGGATATTCTAAAATCTTGATGGGGAAATATAGTATTCTAATTAAGAAAAAACATTAGTATATGAGATCATCTTAGAGTTTAGAAATTTTTAATGTAAAGAAGTCTGAAAATATAATTTTTATCTAGTTCAAAAATATTGTAAATTTTCTAAATAGGAGTTTAGGCATTCTATCCCCTCCACTTAAAAACTTTTATTAAGAATAAGTCTACTTACTATATTATATTCATATTAAAAGGAGCATTATGCGGCTCCCAACATGTTGAATATCAAAAGTGTTACAAGGTTACTAAAGGAGGGGTTCCCAGACAAAGGGAGGGAGCCCAATCCTCAAAAGTTTCCAAAAAAAAAGTTACAAATGAAAGAAAAAAACAAAAGTAGAAAACAAAAAAGAATTAAATTTGTTTAAGTGGCCTTGGTTAGACTTTGAGGTGGGGGATCTTCAGCTTGTCACCATGAAGTAGGAGGGCAAGGGGGGTAGGAGGTGTTATATCAACGGAAATAGAGTTGGCAAAGGTTCCTTGTCTGGCAAGCCAGTTGGCTGGTTGGTTACCCTCTCTGTAGATGAAGGACATATGGATTGTGAGACTTTTGTAGAGATTACCAATGTTTTTCCTCCAATGCATACGGTGCCATGAGGATGGCTTATCAGAGCTCAGCAAAGAGAGAAGATCAGATGTGAAGAGTCAACCTCATTGTGAAGAGTCAACCTCAATCCAGAATTTCTGCCAAGATGCCTTTTTTGCAAAAGTAAGGGCCCAGTAGATAACAATAAGCTCAGCTTCAAGGGCATCAATTGCCACCGTGGGAGCATGGAAGAAAAGTAGACAAGTACTGGTGGAGTTTCTAAAAACCCCTCCCACCCTTGCACCCCATTTAGAGAAGCTGCCGTCAGTGTTTATTTTCATGGTTAGAGTATAAGGAGGGCTTCAAGTGACAATCTCAATTCTGTTATGATTGATAGTGTTATTGGTCTGGGCCATATTTAAGCTAGGGCAGTTCTTAAGCTGAGAAATTTTGTTTAGATAGGCAACACAATTTCTGGTTACCTTGTTGTTTTGGATACTCTTATCGTCATGTTTGTTGTTGTTCCTACCCATCCACAAGAACCAAGCCACAATGAAGGGTAAAGACTCCTCCTGTGTACTTCTCCAGCTATGCCAACCAGCATAGTGACTAGTCCAGTCCTTGTCCAAAAGGTCCTTCTTTATCCCATAAAGGAGCTCTTTCCACACCTCTTGAGCAAATTTACATTTAAAAAACATGTGGTGAATGTTCTCCTCACTTTTTAGAAAAAGATAACATCTATAGGGTCCTCTCAAACCTTTAAGTTTGAGAATATCATCAGTGGGCAGTAGGTTGTTGAAAAATATCCAGCAAAAGTAATAAATGGAGGGGGATAGGAATCTGTTCCAGATGACCTCACCCCAATTTACCTTCTCCCAGAGATTTAACTTGGCATAAATTTCTTTTGTCAAGCTTTGGTCAGTGTAACTTTGCCAAATGATCTAATCCTTTCTGTCTTTAGCAAACACAATTCCAGTGACTAGAGATAAATGAAGCTCCTGAATGAGAGATTGGAGCTTAGGAAAATCCCAGGAGTCCCCATCCCATAAGTCAATGACTAGGAGCTGAGGGTTAAAATCTGGAGGGGGGCCCCAATCCAGTCTTTATCCGGGGCCCAATCCAGTCTTTAGGACACCAGTTGTCAAGCCAAAATTTCACTTTACCATTCCCCAAATCCCAAATGTACATGTCTTCAGCTTGCTCTCTGAGTTTTAGCATGTTTGTCGAAATTTTGGAGTCTCCCAGCTTTTTAGTGATAAGGGAGGGGTGTTTACCCTTGCAATACTTACCATAAATGAATTTTTCCCACAAGGAAGTTTGTGCTTTGAATTGAATCCACATCTTGCAGAAATTAATATTTACAACTTGTTGGAGTCCCTTGAACCCCAGCCCACCAGCTGAAATGGGTTTGGCAACCTTCTGCCAAGAAGCCCAGTGTAACTGCTTTCCTGGACCAACCCATAAAAATTTATTAAAATCTCTCTCCAAATGGATTTGGGTGCTTTTCTTGAGGTAGTTGGTGCGAAGGATATAAGAGGGGAAGGTTTTCAGGATACTTTTCAGAAGAGTGATCCTTCCCCCATTAGAAAAAAAGGAATGAGACCAACTGGATATAGTTCTCTGAATTTTCTATAGGATCTCATCAAATTGGGTAAACTTTGATCTTCCCCTAATGAGTTGAACTCCCAGATACCTTACAAGTTCCCTAGCAGCAGAGAAGCCAGAGTAATTGGAGATCCAGTGCTTGGTATTTGGAGAAGTCCTCTTGTTAAATATAAGTTGGCACTTAGTGGACAGAATTCCATTCCAGATTGTTTCTGAAAATGTTGTATGCATTTATAAACTTTCTTCACAGCTAGCTTATGAACATTGGAGAATATTATTATGTCATGAGCATACATGAGATGTGAGATAGCTAAATTGGATCTATGATGAAATCTGGAATATTGATTGTTGAGAATGTTCCTATCAAGCATTCTAGAAAAGTAATCCATAGCAATAATAAAGATAGTGGGAGAGAGTGGATCACCTTGCTTTAGTTCTCTAGAAGCATTGAAAGCCCCCTGGAGTTGGCCATTGATGTGGATGGAGTGGTTATTATTGGTAAGCCATCTTTGAATAAGATTTCTGAATTCAGGCTGAAATCCTCTAGCTGTGAGCATACCCAAGATAAAGTTCCAGTCAATGGTATCATAGGCCTTCTTAATGTCTAATTTGTATATGATGTTTTCTCCTCTTCTGATTTTATCAAGATCCAAAGTGAGTTTCTATTCCAACAGCACATTATCATTAATAGATCTATCTTTAATAAAGGTAGTTTGGTTAGAGCATATGATTTTGTCCAAGTGAGGTTGCAGCCTTCTCACAATGATCTTGTTGATGAGTTTGCTGATGACAGTGTTCAGGCTTATAGGCCTGTAGTGATCCCAGGTTTTTTGTACTTCCCCTTTAGGGATTAGCACAATGGAAGTGTTACTGAAATAGTTGGGGAGGTTGACTCCTTTAAAGAAGCTCACAATTGCCTCCACCACCTCCCCCTTAATGATGTGCCATGTTTTTTTGTAGAAGTCAGTTGTAAAACCATCAGAGCCAGCTGCCTTAGAGCTGTCAACCTGCATTAGAGCTGTCAATACTGCTTAAAGCTTCCCAAATTTCCTCAACAGAAAGGGGTTCAGTGAGGTAAAGTTGACCAGTGTAATTATCAGCAAAGAAATCTTCATATTCAGTATTAAGATCAGCAGAAGAGTTCAGAAGAGAGCTGTAGAAATTAACAGCATCCTTTGCAATAAGTTCATTATCATTCAACCACCTGCCATCCTTGGAGATTATGGAATGTATGGTATTACATTTCCTCTTATAACTTATGTAGGCATGGTAAAACTTGGTGTTTCTGTCCCCTTCAGAGAAACCACTTATAGAAGCTTTTTGTTGGAGTATCAGATCTTGAATATCAATTGCTTTAATCAGATTAGACAGGGCAGTTAGCAGATCAGTTTTAGTGGCAAGGTTATTTTGAGCAGCAGCCTCAAGTCTCTCAACCTCTTTTTCAGCAGATAGCACATTGGAAAACACATTACCAAATGTTTCCCAACCCCATCTCCTCAAGGCTTTGCTGGTTTTCTGATGCAGAAGGCTAAGCTTGACAAAAGGGTCAGGGTGTTCAATACCCAACCTGTTAGAGGCAACACAGTTATGGAAAAGGGGGTGGTTAGAACACATGTTTAGGTATCTGAAAGGAGGTTGGGGTGAAGTGGTAACTGGGGATGTTATGGAGATGAGGAGAGGTCTGTGGTCAGAACAAGTGAGGGCTAGGTGGGTAACAAAAGTAAGGAGATAGTGTTTCAGCTAGAGGTCATTAACTAACATTATGTCTAGTCTTTCACATATAGTACCCCTCTTCAAAGTGAACTTTTGGCCCTGGTACCCCAAATCAGACAAACCAGCTTGCTGTATTTGATCATTGAAATAAGTCAGTTTAGACAAATTGGGAGGTCTCCCTCCAGACTTCTCAGCTGCTTCAGAGATGCAATTAAAATCTCCCCCACTATTCAAGGGGAGTTCATATTTTGGCTGATGAGATGTAAGCCTTCCCATAATTCCTGTCTGATGAGATGTAAGCATAAACAAAAGTGGCACACTCCAAATGTCCTTGTACAAGCAGGGAGAGATGTATGAACTGATTTTGGTCTATAATAATGCTCCATTGAATTTCTTTCCTACAAAAGAACCAAATTTTATTATTTTTGCTAGCATAATGTGAGAAACCAGGGAATTTTCGGAGAATTCTCTGAGAATTATGTTGAACCAAAGGTGCAAGTATAGTAAAGCACCAAAACTTGTGTTTTTTATTGAGATAGATCAGTCTTTTTCAGGACTGAGGGTGGGCAATGCCCCTGATATTCTAACAAAGCATATTAATCATTGGGGGGATTATTATTATCGGGGGAAGGCTGAGATCTTGATCTGGTCCTTCCTTTGGAAAGATAAGGTCCCCCCATTTTCAAAGTTTCTATGAACCCATTATTACCCTCTCTTAATTTCTGTACTTCATACTGAACCTTCTTCTCCTTTTTGGATTTTTGTGTTTGTCATTCCTCTTCCAATAGGTGCCTCATCTCTGCTATATCCTTCATCTGAGGAGCTTCTATTCCCATAGTAGTTTCTGGTTGTTCTCTTTTAGTTGCACTACCTCATCTAAAGAGACAGATGGGGGTGCTTGAATATTTATTTAATTTACCTCCTCCCTGAAAAGTCTGGGGGAAGTATCTTGGGGGTCTGTGGAGACAAGAGGAGTAGTAGAGCTTTTAGGTGTTTCCAGCATATCATCCAAATTCCCAGTTGGAGGGGGGTCTACACTAATTAAGCCTTCTGGGGAAATAGGCTGGGTGTGCCTTCCCTGATTTGCCACTGTCTTCTTTGGGGGAGGGTGAAGCCTAAAGCATCTATCCTTGGTGTGGCCAAACATCTTGCAGTGATGGCAATAGTATGACTTCTACTCTAGCTTAACTGTTTGCCAGAAACCCTCCCTGTCATTACCAATCCAAGTTCTATTGATTTCAGGGAGAGTAACATCTCTCTCAATGAGGATTCTGGCTAGGGCAGGTCTGGCCTTATTGTAAGTAGGAGCATCCACCTTCATAGGTCTCCCTATAGCACATGCTATATTGAATAATGCATTGAGATTGAAATACTGGATTGGGAGTCCAGGTAGTTTAAACCATAAAGGAACTATTGGAGGTTCCTTACTAGGGTCAAAATCAGGATCCCATTTCAGAATTTTCATTGATTTTCCCATTTCAGAATTTTCATTGTGGTACCTCCAATTTGGATGGCTTGTTTTGCAAAGAGTCTAGCATAGTATTCCTCTCCAGAGAGTTGTATAAGTAGGTGTCTACCATCAAGAATTCCAATTTGCCAATCACCATTAAATTTCAGATATTCAAAGTAGTTTCTAACTAAGCCCATCTTAGGGTGGCCAAGAAGAAATTTCCCCACCAAGGTAAATTTAACTTGGTCATTGAGATTAATAATTTCTTGAGGTGAGAAATAAACAGCAGGTTCTCCATGCTTGGCACCTGAGGGGTGAATGCAAGGGCTGTTGCCCTTTCCTGCTGCAGTGTCATGAAATTTCTGTGGGAATATTAAATGTTCAGGATCATTGAGGGAGGCAGTAGATTTGCCAACCACTCTAGGATAAGTAACTTTTGCCCATTGAACATCAGTGTCCAAATCGATAGGATTAGCCATACTCCCTAGAACCACTGACCAGAGGACAAAGAGCTAGAGAACCAAAGAAAAAGTAGGACCAAAACCAGGCAGAACAGGTCCACTTGTCAGCAACCTCAACACAGTAGTGCCCAGCACTAGGAAAGGGAGGGAGACCACCACAAAAACTAAGAGTGCCAAGAGACAACAGATAAATCCAAAGGAGAAAGGAAAGATAGCATAAAATAGATAGCCTCTAATGGAACAGTAAAAACCCACCAACCAGGAAAAACCAATGAAACAGTAAAAAACCACCAAAGCTTAAGAGAGGAGTGATGGAGATAAACTTCCAAAGTGTAGGAGGAAGAGAGAAAAGCACCCTGAAGAAAATAGTAGCTAGACCTCCCCCAGGAAAACCTTCAGTAGCTCACCTTGCTGCCAGAAACCCTAGCAGAGCACTTCCCTCCTCAGCCGCCAACATCCTGATTATATATATATATATATATATATATATCTTGTTTGTTGTTTTACTGTATATATATATATATATGCACGTATGAAAACTAAAAATAACATGCTTGCAGGAATTTTTATATCATAAATATACTAGTACAAAAATTAAAAAATGGAGTAAAAATTAAATTGATCAAATTTTATTTTATTTAACATATATAAATTCATTAGCCATCTATCTAGATGAGGATAACTTAAAAGCAAATAAACAAACTGTCAAACATTCACAGCTGCAACATAAAGAAAATACCTGGTAGTAATTTGAAATTTTTAAATATAAAGTTTTTAAGTGAAAGTTAGAAATATTCTAAACCTTCTTAGGATGTAGAACTAAGTTCCACACAGACTAACTAAACACACAGAACAACACAGTTAACACAATTACTACCATAAAAATAAAATAACTACTCACAAAAACATAAATTCATCACAACAGTATCTAACAATGCAAAACACAAACAAAACTGACAATCTTAACAAGCACAACTCCGAATAAAATAATAGAACAATATAACTGTACCACAAAAAGTTCACAACAAAAATAAATAAACTAAACTATAAAACTAAGTTGTTGACCTCACTTTGGGTTGAGGTCTAGTTTCCTCCTTAGTACCCTAGGGTCTAGCCATAGGGCTTTCCTGTTGACTAATTCTAGAGGACTAGAAAAAGAACTCTCACCATTAGAAACTCTAAACTCTTCTTTGCCTAACTTGAAGTTCTACATATTGATCCTATTCTCTAGCTCTTAATAAGGGAGACTAATTTGGGGGAGCTCAAAATGAGATCCCAATAGGATTGCTTGGCCCTAGGGTTAGCTCTGGCTTGTGTGGTCTTAGTCTGTTTCACACACACACTTGTACATTACCCTTCGAGTCACAACCTTGAACCCAAACATGCTTAGCTCTGATCCCTTATGCCTTTGGGAGACTCATGTAGATGGTCCCCTAAACCATTAGCATTGGGCTATGGATTAGCTAAGGCCAGTACTTGGAGGACCTAAAGTAGGAGATTCTATTAGACCAATAGCTCAAGTAGGGTGGTTGAAACCCTAATTTTTCCAAAAATAACTAACCTAGCTTTCTTCCCCTTAATCTACACAGTTTACTAAATTACCCTTGAAACCTCAAAATTGACCAAAATTCCAAAAAATTCCCGAGAGACCCAAATTTGTTAAAAAATCATTTCCAACCATTTGAAACCACCCAAATTGCCCAAAACACCCCAAAATTTTCAAAATTGTCAAAATGCCCTTGATTTTACCAAAATTACCAAAGTACCCCTATTGACCCAAATATGTCTAGTTGCCCCAATTTTGAATCATAAACTCTTTAAAACACTTCCACACATCAAATTGAACCTTTAATTGACCTTGGTCAAGCCTCAATTTCTCTCAAACTCATCTTGGTCCAAAATCATGATTTTACTCCAAATTAGCCATGTCCCTAAATTCCACCAAATTGAACTCCATAATCTCAAAAATTTAACTCAATTTGCATCCATAACTCTTCATCAATTGGGCCTTAGCCAAACTCCAGCCCAACTCAAACCCAAGTTTAACTCAACATTTCCAAAACTGATCAAATGTACAAATATCACTAAATTGAACTTCAAAATCAACTCAAAATCATTTCAAAGATTTTCTAAAATCTTCATGACAATCATCCAGGCTATCTTGATTATTCAATTGGGCTCAATGTCATGACTAGCCAAACATAAACCCAACTTCAAGCCAAATTGCCCAAAATTGAATAAATGCACCAAAATTGACCAAACCAAGCCAAACTGATCAAGCCAAAGCCACTACATACACCATTTGGACTCCAGTGACAAGGTTATACCCACCTAGTCCACCTTACATGAGATATGGACCAATGGTCCCTTGATTTATAGGATCTCCTCCCATTTTTAGCCTAAAACAAAATATCTTTCTCATCATCACTTTCTATTAGGTGTTAACCATCATTAGGTACCCTCTAGCCTCACTAAGCCTAGATGTGACCGGACCTTGGCCATCCACCACCTTAGTTTCCATAGGAGCCAAAACTGAGAGACACCCTCCTCAAATGGAAACCCATGTTAACCCATCCAAGCTGTTCAACCTTAATTGGGCTTTGACACTCTTCAACCCTTCACACAAGTTATTATTTGCATGTGAATTAAATCCCTAAGCTCCACCCCTTCCATGGCTATTTAAACTCACCTCCTCCATGGACAAAAAAGGAGAGTGCTTGAAGCATATGAGAAAGTCTGCAAAAATCTCACCAGAGCTTATCAAAACCTCTCTAAGTGCAATCTCAGTGTTTTCCAGCCCTAACTCCGATTATCTAGAGCTGATTTCTCCACAAAAATTTTTCCTAAAACCAGGACACTTTCTGTCATAGCTCCACAGTGCACCAAGTTTCCAATTGCTTACTCCTCACCATCCCCTTACCAAACGAAGAAGAGCCCCGACAAAGTCCCCATCCCAAACCCACTCTAACGTAGCTCTAGACCAACACCTGAAAAACACCTTGGTCAAAATCATAACTAGACATTTCACCACAGCACAGGAGCTCATCTAAAGGTTCTTTGACTCCTCTGAAGCATCTCTAACTATTTGATTGAGATCTCATCCCTGAGACAAAGGTATAGGTCTCTTTCCTTAAACCAAGCTAAATTTGATTCTCCATGCGTATAGACTGCATTTTATACCATCTAAACTATGTGATATTATCTTCTTGCTTGAGTAGATGAAGGTAGATGAAGGTGTAGGAACAAAGCCCATGTGATTTGGTTAAGTATCAAGAGAGATCTTAAGGTTTCAATGCGGACGAATCTCAATTTAGGGAGATTGGGGATGATGAATGGACGCCGTTCATTTCCACATGTATCAAATAAACGCTTAGGATTGCACTGGAGACATGGATGGAACAGAACAGCTAGACACATGAAAGTTGAGTGAGAAGGAAGCATCGAATAGCGAAGCATTGCGTGGCCTTTTGGAGCCACTGTAGGTTGAGCTAGATAAGTAGAAAATTATGAATTTTTTTATTTAAATTAATTCCAGATCTATAAAAATCAATAACTTTGAATAGAAAATCATAAAACTAAAATAAAAATACCCTCTCGCTCAGTGAACAGAGGAAAATAATATGGACTAAAAATAAAAATTATTTGTTGAGTATTTGATTTTTAATTAATTAAATGGTCTATTTGATATTTTAAACTATTGTTGTTATATATTGTTCACTATGGCTTGAAACTTTGAGGGTTTGATTCTCATGATAGATTGGATGTTCTTTGAATTTTCCAAGGTCACAGAGCATCTCTGTGCTTGTAACTCTAATTTTCAAGCTTAGATGGCTATTTGGGCTTAAATTAATCTTATAAATTAAATTCTCACTTGTAAAATTATAGATAAATTTTAGTAGGTTCTCTATGGTTAGTGGAGCTTAAGAAAACATATCATGATGGTTTGAATAATTTTGTATATTTCTATAATTAATTTAATGGCCATATGTTGAAGTAAATTATTTAATTAAAATATTATTCAAAAACTAAAAGAAATCAATTCCACATTGTGAAGAAAAATCATGTGGACACACTATAAAAATTTGAAAATTATTTGATTAATTTTAAGTACTAAAGTTGATTTTATAAGAAAAATTGTATTTTTGTACAAAACTAATTATATTAAATTAAATACAGTTTGGAAAAATGTGAAAAATGTTTTTTTGAGCTCTTTGAGATTAGGGGCACTTACGAAAAATAAAATTTATGTTTGAAAAAATACTTCATTTTTAAGCTATATTTAAATTAAAAATAGTTAAAAATAATTAAAAATTTCAAAAATACAAAAAAGGTTCAAAATGTTCTTAATTATTTCTTGATTAACTGGGACTCACTAAAAAAATTTTCTCATTTTTTCTATGTTAAATATAAATTTTTAAAGGTTAAAAATGTATTTTCCCTAAGTTTTCATTAAAATAACTATAATAATTAAATTCTAATTTGAAAAAAATCATTGAAGTTTGCCTAAGTGTTTTTCTGACCTGGGTGAATCTCTAATAATTTTCACATAAACTAAACCAAAAAAAACTTTATTCTGATTGATTAAATAAATTAACATTAAAAATCTAATTTATAAGTTAAAATAATTATTTAAATTAAATTAAAATTTAAGAAACCACATTTTCTCTTATGATGTTTTAATTATCCCATGGATAGGGTACTCTAGAATTTTCAAAGTTATTTGTATTATAATTAATGAGTTGTGAATTGGAGAGCTCCAAAGGCAGAATGGTAACTTTAGATTTTTGTACCTTAATCAAAATTTCAGATTGATTAAAGGAAAAATGGTTAATTTTGGTCTTAATGAGTACTGTTGGATGGTTGAGTCAAAAGGAGAAAAGGGTAGAAAACAATGTATCATCTTACCAGGATAATAGTAAAATTGTAATTTTCTAAATTATCGGGATTTGGAAGTTAATGAAAATAAAATGATTCTGAAGTGATGGGCTTAAGCTATGAAGACGATAATTCCCTTATTTTAATCCTACAATTGATGATAATATAATCTTTCAATAAAAATAAATATCACATAAATTAAAATTTTGATAATTTCAAATTTACCCATTAGAATTGGTAAGGCCTTGGTAATGAGCTAGGCATAACTTGAACTTGTTTAATGAGGTTTAGAAATGTCATTATGATTGATAATTAACACCTTTTAAGAAAAAGCTACAAGCCCAACTTTTGTGGTGGGTACAAAAATTTTTAATTACTTAAGTTTGGTATAGGGGCATCCAACTACATAACTTTTAAGTAAAATATCAACTAACTAATTCAGTACCCTGTTCTTAGGATAATTAAATTGTTAAAGTTCACTAAGTAATGAGGCAATTTTAATTCAACCTTAGGATTATTAATAGAAAAATATATATAATTCAAATGAAATCAAAATGTTTCAAAGGATTGTAAAAGTTGTTCAAGATCATTCCCCGAGTATTTTGGAATTCTTTGGATATTTTGAAGGACAAATTGAACTTGCTCTATTTTGTTCTAGAAAATCATTCAATAAGATCTTTTTGGAACTCACAGAGTCATGGTTTAAGGGTTTAGAAGCTACACCTTCATCTACTCTTTCAATTTATTTAGACTTCCTGCAAAATTATATACATGTTGCAAAAAGCTAAACTATCAATAAGATTGTCGAGAAGATGACAGGCACGCTTATACAGTGTTACTTAATTTCTATAATTTTGATTTATACAATCTTTTTTTGCTGCAAAATATTAAAACTTCTTGGTTGTGCACTTTCCTTTATTTACAAAAATCAAAACCATTTTACAAAAATTAATCAACATCTTCATAAAAATCTAAAATAAACTGTTTCAAAGGTAACAATAAATCCTTTGAAACGTCACTAAACCTAAAACATCCTTCTGATTTTACGGGAGTCCCTTGGAGGAGGTATCCCTCGGTTACTAACGAAATCTCCATGGTTTACATGGGTTTAAGAACTCGTTTAAGCTAAGTAAATTCAGAAGAAAATAGTGATACTAGAATGAGGGAATCGTAGGATCCTAACCGGGGTCGCTCTAATCAACTTTAACCCCCACAATTGAACTTTAAACATGTCATTTAAATCTTTAAACCTTATACTTTAGGACTGCTACTTTATCAAGGAGCCTGGAGCTAACAATGTGGGAAGCACTACAACAACACATCTTTTCTTTGAATTAAAGCAATAAGCCATAAGACTTCGAGGTTGTCTGCCTAGTGTGACATAAATCTTCAACTCATCTTTAAGCCTTTGCATAATCATGTTAGGAAATATATGCCCTAGTCATTTTAGGATTTAGAGGTTATTGTTCGTCATGACCTAAATCCTCACATCTTCAAGGCTATTTGTGAAACAGTCTTGTATAAATGTAAGCTTTAATTAATAAATTTTGCAGGAAGTAATATTTAAATAATTCTTCTTTTAAAAATTGAGGCCAAACTATAGGATAGCTTGGGAAGTTATCGAGGTTCTCCTCAAGGTCCGTAACAACCCTTAGTCCTTCTTTCTTTGGATTCCATAACAATGTTCCATGTTTGAGACATTCCCCTTTCACATCTCTTCATCTGATCCTTTGAATGGTCCTACCCGTTAAAATTCTTGAAGACAATATTCCTTGATCTAAATTGAGAGTTTTCTTTGGTGACTTCAGTTATCTATTTAACTATAGGGGCTTGTCATTATAAGATACTTTTAAGAACCCAACTTAATATAAAAACTATTTAATTTTTCATATTAAATAAGGGAACTTGTCGAATAACATAAATAATAGTTTTTTGCAGACTTAAACAGATGTCATAAATTCTTTAGTTTATTTAATCAAGCCATATCAGTGAGTAGTGTATTTATTCTTCAGGATGGATGCATTGCTTTTGGTATTAGGCTCTTTTATTTAAATTATTGAGGATATAATATCATAAATTGAAGCTCCAATATTGATGGGATTGAATGGCTAAATACAATAGCTCAAGCTTGCTCTATCTTGGGTAACTTTAGTAACATGGTTTGTTGGCAGCAGACGAGCAGAAATCAAGTAGTACCACACCTTTGCTTTGGCATCCAACTTCAATGTGGGGAAGTTGACTCTTCTTTCATTAGTAATCTTCCATAGTCCCCTTCCACCAGTCAACAATGAAATAATCTCATCTAACTCCTCCTCATTTGGACTATAGTTTGAATAAAAGCATAAAGTACTAGGGGCAATTGATAGAACTGATTTATTACCTCCAGTGAGAAAGGTACTTGTTTCGCTCTAACCATGAAACCTTCTTCTTCAGCCTCAGGGAGATTTGCATAGAACTCTCGAACAACAGAGATAACAGCCAAAGTAGAAAAACAATAGAAACGCTGCCACTGTCGGCAAACAATCACATCCTCTACTGTTCCACTTGGACTCCAAAAACTTCATTCAGGGACCAACTTCCTTGACTGCAGTTCATCAAGGTATTGATCGTGAGCTCTCAAACTAACAAATTTGTTTGAATCAAATTGAGCTTTTCCTTTGCTCCTCTTCATCCTTGGGGCCATTCTAAAAATCATATACAATTTACAATAAATCCAAAATAATACTCTAAATCATTAAACTCAACTCCTAAAAGCTTAGACTACTAATTCTATGTAGATTTTCTCAAATGTTCACCATGAATTGTGATTTTCGGTCAAATTCATAATGTGCTTAAAATACATGGAGAAAATAAAAAATTTTACATGTAAGTGAAGCTTTTACCTCAAGAAGATCAAAATATAACAAATTTTGCTTCAAACCGTCAAGAAATCTTCACTAAAGATGATGCCCTAGCTCTTCAAATTGTGAAAACCAAAAGTAGGATAACAAGTTGGGGCAAAAATGTACTTTTTTGCCCAATAAATTCACTTTAAACCATTCACAAACCGGTTTATGCGAACATGCGCTTAAGCGCTAATGGTTCAACGCTTAAGCACCAATCTCTCGGGCTAGCATATACTTAAGCGTGGGGTCTTGGAGCTTAGGCACCAGAGCACAAATTTTGATATTTTAGTTTTAAGTAACATGAACTTCTAGCCTAAGTCATCACTCCTAAATGGTTTTATAAATCCTTAATATCTCTTTTCTTCCCTTCCAACTCTCCTTTACCTCAAGATTCATCAATTTTAACTAATTCAATTCAACAAAAAATAACACAAAATTTCACACAAACAAATAATTTTATTAATTCACAGACAATTACAAATATAATTAATTCATAGATTCTTAATCCAAGGAGTCTTGGAGGAGATAGTTCCTAACACAAACACTAAACAATCATAACATTAAGGACACACAAAACAAACTTAACACAATTAGGAAAACACTAAACAACACAAACATTATAACACATAATTTAATTCCACTCTCCTTTCAGTGGAATGATTATTGGCCTATCATTAGTCTCTCCTTCAGCATTTGGAATGTAAATTTGATAGAATGTGCGCTGATGAAGAACTCTCGTAGAGTCTTCTTCAATCAATTTATTTTTCAAATACATAGCCTTGTCCACTTCTTCCAAAAAACTAGTTTGGCTAAATTTCATCTTAAGTTATCATCCCATATGCTCCAGATGTGAGTTAACTTCCATCACTTTCGCTTCAATTGAAGCCAAATCAACATCAATTTTAGTGGTTTTCTCCGCTATTCCTTCAATATTAATAGCTAAAAAACCATTGTATAACTCTTGCGCACTCTGACTAATGAATTTCTCCCTCATAGCTTCCTCCTTCAACTTCAAATCACTCTCCTAAGATGACATATTTCCAAGAACCCTCACTCTTCAATTATAATATAGGGTTAAATTGAAGTGTGGTGAGACTTTTCCTCATACCTTTCTCTTTATAGGCTCAATATCACACATAAAACCTCTAGACACATTCTTAGACCATGATCCCAAGTTTAAACTCACTAAACCACGTTTAAAACTTCTATAAACATCATTTAGCACTTCTAGTAAACTGTTGGGCTTAATAGGTCATCTTAACGTCCAAAAACTCAGTATAACATATCTAAGTCATCTCTTAAGGACTTAGAATCATTATATATTACCAAGATTTTCAAAATCAGACAAAACAACATAGCATTCAAAATAAACACAGATAACTATGGGTTGCCTCCCACAAAGTGCTTGGTTTAACATCATCGGCCTGACGTAACTAGTGCTTATTCTAGTTGACCCAACAACGTAAGATAATTCAATTTAAGTTGATCCCATAAAAAGTAGGGTTTCAACATGTGACCTTTCATTTTAAATATTTTATCAGTTTTAGGATCTTTTATATCTATAGATCCATAGGGATAAACTTTTATCACAACAAATAGGCCCATCCACATGGACTTAAGTTTACTTGGAAATAATCTTAATCATGCATTATATAGCAAAACTTGTTGCCCTGGCATAAAATTTTTAGTAAGAATCTTTCGATCATGCCACATTTTCTTTAGTTAGAATCCTCT
Source organism: Phalaenopsis equestris (assembly GCF_001263595.1). NCBI lineage: Eukaryota > Viridiplantae > Streptophyta > Magnoliopsida > Asparagales > Orchidaceae > Phalaenopsis > Phalaenopsis equestris. The sequence goes on along the minus strand of NW_018251149.1, from coordinate 78,020 downwards.
AATCATGCCACATCTTCATCTTTTCTCTTTCATATTTAGCACTTTCATATGATTCATTCCTTATCTCTTCAAGCTCGTTTAATTGCAATAGTCTTTTCTCACCAGCATCCTTTAAATTGTAGTTAAATTTTTTCATAGCTTAATATGCTTTATTCTCAAGTTCATCTGTTAAATGACAAGCTTTTCCAAATATTAGCCTGTAAGGGGACATTCCTATAGGAGTTCTATATGTAGTCCTATGAGCCCATAAATCATAGTAAAGTTTAACTGTCCAATCCATTTTGGTTGGATTCATAGATTTTTCTAATATTATTTTTAATTTCTAGATTGGATAATTCATCCAAACCACTTGTCCGATGATGATAAGTAGTAGAAATTTGACGGTTGATAAGATATTTCCTTAATAATTTCTCCATCACTGCATTTATGAAATGACTTCCCCCGTACGTTATGATCACTCTCGGCATCCCAAATCTATAAAATATGTTCGTTCTTAAAATCTTTGTAACACATTGAGCATAACTTCGAGGTAAAGCAACAAATTCTATCTATTTGGATACATAGTCTACTGCTATTAATATCTACTGCTATTTCTATTTGGATACATAGTCTACTGCTATTAATATATATAAATTTTCAAAAGATGGTATAAATGGTCCCATAAAATCTAATTCAAATATCTTAAATATCTTAACTTCCAACACATAATTGAGAGGCATCTCATTTCTCCTAGAAATATTGCTTACTCGTTGACATTGATAACATGTTTTGATATAAGTATTAATACCTCTAACGATTGTATGCCAATAAAATCTAGATAGTAAAATTTTGAATGTTGTTTTATCAACACCAAAATGTCCCCTAAAATCAAAGTTATGACTTTTTTGGATAATTTCATATGTTTCTTCTAAAGGCACATATCTTCAAATAATAAGATCATTTCCTTGTTTATATAAAACGTGGTCATCCAAAAAATAAGTCTTAGCTTCAGATAAAAATTTCCTCATCTATTGGTATGTCATTCCATAAGGTATAATATCTTTAACAATAAAGTTCATAATTTCGGCATACCATGGAACACGCCACTCATTAATACTGAACGATTCTTCATCTCAAAAATATTCATTAATTTCACTTTCAAAACATAGTGGTTTTTCTAATTCAAGCCCGGACAGATGATCAGCAATTTGATTCTTAGCGCCCCATCTATCGACTATTTTGAAGTCAAATTCTTGTAAGAAAAGAATCCATTTTATTAGTTTTGAATTCATCTTTTTCGTTAAATACTTAATAGCAAAATGATCAGTATAAACAACACATTTAGTTCCAAGTAAGTATGATCTAAATTTATTAAAAATAATTACTACTGCTAATAACTCTTTCTCAATTGTGGTAAAATTAATTTGAGCTGCATGAAGAGTTCTATTAGTGTAGTAGATTGCTTCCAAAATCTTATCATGTTTTTGTCCTAAAACAACATCAATAGCATAATCACTTGCATCACACATTAATTCAAAAGGTTTTTCCCAATATGGAGAAACAGAAATAGGTGCAGTGACTAATTTTACTTTTAATAGCTCGAAAGCTTTTAGGCACTCCTTATCAAAATTAAAAGTAACCTCTTTTTCAATCAAATGGAATAGAGGTTTAGCAATTTTTTAAAAATCTTTAATATATCGCCTATAGAACCCAAGACGTCCTAATAAACTCATAATTTTCTCTCACACTTGTTTGGTAAGGTAAATTAGTGATCACTTGAATTTTTACAGGATCTACTTCCAAACAAGCCCTGAAATATGATGTCCTAAAACAATTCCAGTTGTTACCATAAATTGGTACCATAAATTTTGTTACCATAAATTGGCATTTTTCCAGTTAAGGACTAAATTTGTTTCTTCATAGTGCTTAAGAACTTTTGATAAATGTTCCAAACATGATTCAAATGAAGTTTCAAATACTGAAAAATCATCCATAAAACTTTAATTCCTTTTTTTATTAAATCACAAAAATAGCCATCATACATCTTTGAAATGTAGCAGCATTACAAAAAGCAAAGGGAATTCTTCTAAAAGCAAATGTACCATAAGGAATGGTAAAATTTATTTTCTCTTAATCCTCAGAAGCTATTTATATTTGGTGAAAACCAGTATATCCATCTGAAAAATAAAAGTATTTATGCCCAGCTAGTCTATCCAACATTTGATCCAAAAAGGGTAATAGAAAGTGATATTTCCTAGTAGTGAGATTAATTTTCAATAATCAATGCATATTAGCCACCTTGTGACTTGTATTGTGGGTATTAAATCATTTTGTTCATTCATAGTTATAGTCACTCCTTCTTTCATAGGAATACAGTGAATCTGACTAACCCATGCACTATCTGAAATAGGGTAGATAATTTCAACATATAACCACTTTAAAATTTCTTTGTTAACAACTTCTTTCGTAACAGGATTTAGTCTCCTTTGACGATCAACCCTAAATTTGCAGTTCTTTTCCATATGAATTCTATGCGTACAAATTGCAGGACTGATTCCTTTTATATAATCAATTTTCCATCGAAAGCATTTCTTGTAACTCTTCAAAGTTTTCATCAAACTCATTTCTTATTCTATAGTTAATTTTGAAGAAATTATAACATGTAATGTTGAAGAATTACATAAAAAGACATACTTTAAATGTTCAGGAAGTAACTTAAACTCAAGCTCAGGCAATTTTCCAATTGATAGCCAAATGTTGTGTCTTTCTCTATCATGTCCAAAACTTCAAAACTTTCTCGAACATAATTTGAATCATCATTGTAAAGAACTTCAAATTGATCTAATTCCTCTTCTGGATTGTGTTCTGATACACAGCAAATATATGTATTTTTACATGAATAATTTATACATATTTTTGGTGATATTGCATCTTAATGGAAGGTATTTTGATGTTTTCTTGCAGGTTGTTGATTTTTAGGACTTAAAGCAAAAAGGAAGCAAAAAGGATGGAATTTGGAGTCAAAATGACATTTTTGAAGAAGTACACAGTGCCAACCGTGCAGAATAGTAGAACAACTGTTTACTCAGCGCTGACGGCGCCAGACTAGCGTTGACGGCGCCAGACTAGCGCTAACGGCGCCATAGGGGGTTCAGCTCCCGTTTCTAGAAAGTTCGATGTATTTGGATGACTTTTTGAAGATTTTTTGGAGGTACCTCTTGGAGAACCGACCTTGAGCTTTATTTTGGGTCAAAATTCATCAGGATAAGGACTCCTTTTCACTCCAAAACGTTCTACCATGCTCCACACTCGCAATTCTTCATAACCCATCTTTACTCCACCACCATATTGGAGTCCATTAGTGATTTTTCTTTTATATTTTAGAGCATGTGTGGTGAGATTTAGTGTGAAACTTTCTGTAAGAGTGTTGGAGAATGAGAAAACTGAGAGATATTTTCTTCCTGCATTTCTAAGGAAAGGCTACAAGGGATTTTCTTTAAGAAAGAGTTTCAGATAAGTTTTGTTTTTTTATTAGTGTTGAATGCCGATAGTGATTATCACTGATGGAGGATCCTATTTTAGGAAAAAATACATTCAAACATTGTCATAAAAGTTTAATATTATTCATGGAATCTCTACTTCCTATCACCCATAGTTATCTTTATTTTTATTGCTATTATAGTATTTTTTATTTAAAATTATCATTAGTTTGTGGTAGTATTGAACTCTACTCTTCATATTTACCCTTGAATCATCATAAAAATTGGATCTATAGAAAAAATTGGAACGCATTCGGACGAGAGCAAAACATGAAATTTTTGCCTTGGGCTCTGACGGCGGGTTCGACGCCGCTGATGGCGGGTTTTTCCCGAGAGTCCAAGCAATTAATTCTAAAGGCTCGCCGACAGAGCCATCGACGTTGTCGATGGTGAGAACAGCAGGATGACGGTTTCCTGAGTTTGAAATGACGGGTTTTGCCAATTTTAGGCGGGAGTTACTCCATATAAACATCGAAATTCGGTTCTTAAGTTTGTATTACCCCAAAAAAGAATTGAAACTCCACCAAATTTATCCCTATGGCGTCCAATTCAACTGAAAACCTTAGATTTCAAGTGTTTAACCGGAGAAAGTTCATTAGTTCCGAGGCACATCGAATCTTCAACAAAGTGCTGACAAAGAGGAGATTAATCAAAGAAAGAGGATTCGTGAATCGAGGATTGAACAATCCTTCGACAGCAATTGAAGAGATGATTAGGCGACAATGATGGGAAGTATTGTGCTACACTACAACTGTCATAATCGTTCCTGTGGTGAAGGAGTTTTATGCTAATTTGCATGGAATCAACCAGGGAGCCGTCTTTATGCGAGGTAGATGAATAACTTTTACTCATGCATGGATTAATGAGTTATATATGATCAAGAATGTTCCTGTCTGCCATTATTACAACTGCCATTATTACCTGTCTGCCATTATTACAACTTCATCCCGATAAGAAACCTAATGAATGAGATCTAATAATATTTGACGGAGTAGACTAAAGACTGGGAAATGAGAGAAAATGGGTATGTTAGTTTTTCTGTGAAACTGCTAAACCCCGTTTCTAAGCACTAATACTTCTTCATTTCTATAAAACTATTATCGATGATGAGGATTAGTAAAGTTATGAAGGAAGTGCTATTCTGAATTACTGCATCCAAATGGGACTGTTGATCGATATTGGATCGATAATTATGAAGTCTGTTTTGGGCCTGATCATTTATGGATCAATTTATGGGCTTGGACATCCTTCAACAATTTTCTTACTTTACAGTCAGTTCCGGGTATCTTATGAGAATTGAAAAAAGGTACTTCTACCTTGGAAGCCTTTGGACCCAACTAAGAAGTTATCAGCCAATGAAGATGAGAATGATATAACTATTATTGTGGATCAATCGTCTCAGAATTCATTTCCTATTCATACTTTAGTTCCGGACAAGACACTAGTGATCCTTCGCAAAATCAAGAAACTGGAGAAAGATGTTCAAAACGTTATGAATGCAATTAATCTCTCATCTATATCTCTCTCTCTTCTTCTCTCACAACATATCTTAGCCTCCCTATTTCTCCCTTTCTCTCTTTTCTTATGTTCTCTCTCTCCTTCTCTCTTTTATTCCCTCAATCATGACTTCCATCGCTCCTTCACTCCCTCCATATCTCTCCTTCCATCTTGTCCTCTTAACTCTCCTTCTCTCTCTCCCCTTCTCTCTCATCATCTCTCTCTCCTTTCAAATCTCTCACTCTCTCTTTATATATTATCATTTTTTAATCCATCTTTTCCCTCACTCTATTTTGAGCTCTACCTCTTTCTAACACACACTCTCTCTCTTTCTTTCCATCTATCTGATTCTCTATTCTCTCTGTCCCTCCTTCTTCTCTATCTCTCACTCTCTCTCTTTGTATCTCTCCTCTTGCCTTCCTCCCCCTTATTAATAAAATCTCTTTCCTCCCTCCTTCTTTCTTGCTTGCTCCATCTCACCCTTACTCTCTCCCGCTTTCTTTTGCTTCCACTCACAATCTCAGTCTCCCCTCTTCCTTCTCCCCCTCACTTACTCTTCATCTTCATCTCTCCCCTGCTCTCTTCTACCCTCTCTATAATATCACTCTTGTTCTCACACACTCTCTCTCTCTTCTCACTCTCTAAATCTCCTCCTCTCTCTCTCTTGATCTCTCTTTCTCTCTACTCTCTCCCATTCTCCCTTCCACCTTTCCTTTCTCTTTCTCTCCTCTCTCTCTCTAACACATTCTCTATCTATCTCACCCTCCCTCTCCATTCTCTTACTTTCTCTCTCATCCCTCTCTCTCTCCTTAAATTCTTCTCTCTCTTCTCCCTTGCTCGCACTCTCCCTATCACTCTCATTCACTATCTTTTTTCTGAGTCTCTCTACTACTCTCTAAATCTTCTCTTGCTCTCTTCTCTCACTCCATTTATTTCTCTAAGCTCTTACTCTCACTCTTCATGTTTTCTCTCTCCCTTTCTTTTAGTTCCCTTTCCCCTCTCTCAGTCCTGTCTCTCTATCTCTCCCTACCACCCTCTCCCACTCTCTTTATCACTCACCCTCTCACTATTTATATCAATCTCTTTTATATCAATCTCTTACTCTCAATCTTCTTCTTCTTTCTCTTAATTTTTCACTCTCTCACCCTCTCTCTCCCTATCTCAATCTCTATCACTCTATCTACCCTCTCTCTTTTACTTCTGCTCTCACTTTATCTCTCTCGCATTCTCCATCATTTGCACTCTCTCTCTCTTTAACTCTGTCACTCTTTCTCTCCCACTTTTACCAATCCTCTCTCGTACTCTATCTTTTGCACTCTCTATCTCTCTCTATCTTTCACTCCACTCCTCCATCCCTCTCCCTCACCAACTCTATCTCCATTTCTCTCTCTATCTCTTCTCTTTCTACTTCTCACTAGCTCCTCTTCCACACTATCACTCTCTATCTCTCCCATTTTCTTTTGCTCTCTTCACCTCTCTTACTTTCTTTCCCTCTCAATCTCTCTCCTCTTCCCTCTCTCACTCTCTTTCTCTCTCCTGCCCTCCTTTCCTTCTTTCTTTCTAATTTTGTCACTTTACTCCATTCTTTCCCTCTCCATCTATTGTTTCATTACTCTATCTTTATCCTTTTCTCTCTCCCTTCCTGTCTTCATCCCCCTTTCCCTCCTTTGCTCTCTTTACCTCTTTATCCCTCCCTCTCTCCCTATCCCTCTTATCTCCATTCTCTCTTTATTCTCTCTTATCTTTGTTAATGTTTCTTTCTATTTCCCTGCCTCTCCCTCTTTCTTTCTCTCTCTCTTATTATCTCTCTTCTCCCCATCACTCTTGGGTATCTCTCTATCTTTTGTAGTCACTCTCCCTTTCACTCACACTCCTCTTTCTCTCTATCTTTTCATTCTTTGAATCTATCTGTTTTCTTCCCATTTACTCGCTCTCACTGTCTCTCTCTCCCCAATCCCTCTCTAACACTCTGTTTCTCGCTCTATCTCTCTCTTATTATCTCTCTCACTCTGTATTCTTTCTCTCTCACTCTCTATATCTCTATATCCCTCCCTCATTCTAACCCTCAAAAACTCCCACCTCACGTACCTCTTTCTCTCCCTCTCGATCTCCCTTCTTCCCTTTATTTCCCTCCTTTTTTCTCTCACTTTCTTCTCTTAAACTTTTATTTGTCTCTCCCTCCCGCTCTTTCACTCTACCTCTCCCTCTCTTTCTTCTCTCTCCTCTAATTCTCGCTCTTTCTCTCCCTCTCTTTCTCATTTGCTCTTTCCCTCCATTTATCTCTCTCTCATCTCACTCTCCCTCTATCACTCTCTCGCAGTCTCATCTCTTTATCTCTCCCTCCCTCCCGCCCCCACTTGGCCTATTCATCACCCACAACCTTTCACTCTCAGCCTCTTCTCGCCCTCTTCCTAGCTCTCTCTCACACCTTATTGCTATATCTCTCTCCCTTTATTCTATACTCTCTCCTTATCTCTTATCTTTTCTCTCTTTCTCATTTACTTTTACTCTTTTACTCCATTTATTTATTGCTCTCTCTCTCTCTCTCACTTACTCTTCCTCACTCTCCCTCACTTTCTCTCATCTCTCCCACCCCTCTCTCTCGCACTCTCTACCTATCTCTCTACATTTTAATCCACTCTTCACGTCTTTCTTCCTCACTCACACACACACTCTCTCTCTCCATCTCCGCATTTCTCTCTCCCCCTCCCTCAACCTCTGTTGCTCACTTTCTCCCTCCCCAACTCTCTTCTTTCCTCTTTAACACACCCTCTCTTTTCTCTCTCTCCATTCTTATCTTATTCTCTCTATGCCTCACTCTATCCTCATCTCTCCTCTCCCTTTTTCTCCCTCACTCTATCTCTCTCCCTTATTTTCTCCACCTCTCTCTTTGTGTCTCTCTCACTTGCTTAAGCACTCTATCTTTCTCACTTTCTCTCCTCTTTTATAATCTCCCTAATAATCTTCTCTCTATCAGTCCTCTCTCTCTCTCCTGCTCTCTCCACTCTCTTCCCCTCACTCCCTCCCTGACTTCCTCTCTTTGTGTCTCACTCTGCTTCCCTCCCTTACTATTTACCTCTCTCGCCTGCTCTTTCTCTCTATCATTCTCTCCCTCTTATTATTCTTACTCTATTTACTTTCTCTCTCACTTGCTTGCTCACTTTTCCACTTCCTATCTCTCTTTCATTACAACCCTCAAAAACTCCCTACCTATGTCCCTTTTTCTCCCCCTCCTTATCTTTTTTCCTCTTTTTATTTCCCTCTCCCTCCTTTCCCTCCTCTCTTTATCTTCTTCAAACCATTCTCTCTCTCCCTCCTACTTTTTCTCTCTTCTTCTCTCCTGCTCTCTCTCAATCTCCCTCACTCTC
>NW_018251149.1:68913-69253 GCF_001263595.1 Phalaenopsis equestris | reverse complement strand
TCTCCTTATCTATCCCTCATTCCAACCCTCAAATGCTCCCTCCCTACATCCCTTTTCTCCCCCTCCCTATCTCCTTTCTTCTCTTTATTTCTCTCTCCCTCCCTTGTCTACTCTCCCTATGATCTCTCATACATTTTCTCTCTCTTTTCCTCTCAACCTCTTTCATTCTTTCTTCTCTTTTTTTTTAACTCTCTCTATCGTTCTCTCCTTTTTCTTACTCTTTCTAGTCCTATTTCCATGTCTCGTTTTCTTTCACTTGTCTCTATATCTCTCTTTCTCTAATTCCATTTCTTGCACTCTCTCACTTGCTCTCCCTCAGTTGCTCTTGCTCTCTCCCATT
>NW_018251149.1:67409-67627 GCF_001263595.1 Phalaenopsis equestris | reverse complement strand
TTCTATCTCTCTCTCTCTCTCTCCATCTTACCTCAATCTTTCCCTTTCTCCGACTCACACTCTCTCTACCTCTCTTCATCCCGCTCTGTATCCTCTCCATTGCTCCCTGTATCTCTCTTCCTCTCTCATATCTCTCTCTCCCTCTCTCTCTATTGCTATTTTCATCTCCATTCTCTAATCTCCCTACCATCTCTCATACATTTTCTCTTATCTTTTTC
>NW_018251149.1:64494-65882 GCF_001263595.1 Phalaenopsis equestris | reverse complement strand
TCTTTCTTTCCCTCACTCTCTTTTCCCCTCTCATTCTCTCTCTTCCTCGCACCTTCCCTTTCTATCTCGCTAGCTCTCACCCACACACTCTTGGAGAAGAAGAGAATGAGTGAGAAATGAGAGATAGCGATAGGAGAAAGTGAATAAGAGAGGAAGGAAGTGTGGGATAGATAATAGAGAGGGAGAGAGAAACTGAGAGAAAAGGAGAGAAATATATGAGATTGAGAGAGAGAGGAGAGAGCAAATTAAAAATAGTGAGGAGGAGAGATAGTGCAAGAGGCAGAGAGGGAGGGAGAAAGGAAAAATAGAGGGAGTGGATGAGGTAGAGAGGGAGAGAGAGAAATAGTGAGAAGGAAATGAAGAACAAGTAAGGAAAGAGCAAGAGAAATTAAGAATGAGCGTTAAGGAGATTGAGAGAGAGAGATAGTGTAAACAGGTTTGAGGTTGTCAGAAAGAGAGGGAGGTGGAGGGAGGATGATCAAGAATGAAAGTAAAGAAAAAAATAGAGGGAGCGAGTATGGGAGGGACAGACCGAGACGAAAAAAACAAGGAGGAGAGTGAGGAAAAATTAGAGAGAAAGATGAAGAGACTGAGAGTGAGAGTGAATTTTTGTGATATAGAGAGAGCGGGAGAGATATAAAAGAAGAGAAATAGAGAGATATAGAGCAATATAGAGAGATATATATAGAGAGAGAGAAATAAAAGAAGAGGAGGAAAGAGAGAGTGAGAAATACAACAAATGTGTGAAAGAAGAGGGAGGGATGGGTGAAGGAGGGAGAAGTAGGTAAAGATGTGTGAGAGAAAGTAAGAAATATATTGAGATAGATGAGAGAACATCTTTGTCTTTCTTTTAACCGACTCTTTTTCTCTCTCAGTCTTCTCTTTCTGTCTACACCCACCTCTTAAATATCTCTTCAACTCTTCCTAAGAGGAAGAGAGGAAGAGATAAGAAAAAGAGTGAGGAAAGAGAGTGAGAGAATTTAGAGAAATGTATAAGAGAATAGATAGAGAGAGGAGAGAGAGAAGAGAGTGAGAGTGAGGGCGGAAGGGAGAGTGTGAGAATGAGAGAGGAGTGATAGAGTAAATGAGAGAGAAATGAGAGATAGAGAAGAGAGAGAAAGAGAGGGAGATAAAAATATAAAATGAAGGAAAGAGGGAAGCAAAAAGAGAGATGGATGGAAAGATGGTGAGAAATAAGGGGAAATGGAGGTATGAAGGGTGTAAAGGGAGAGTGTGAGTGCTAGAATTAGATGGAGAGAGAGAGTAAGAAAGAGAGAGAGAGTGAGGGAGGTAGAGAGAGAAAAGAGCGAAAGAGAGAGAGAAAAGGAGAGAAGTAGATTAGAGGTGAGAGGGAAGGAGAGGGAGAGAGGACGGAGAGAGGGGGTGGG
>NW_018251149.1:59589-63611 GCF_001263595.1 Phalaenopsis equestris | reverse complement strand
GAGTGAGTGAGAGAGAGAGAGAGAGAGAAATGTGTGAAGAGGAAGAGTGAGAGGGAGGGGGAGGGACATAAAGTGAGAGAGATAATGAGAGAGGGGAAAGGAGAGAGATATATGGGAAAACTGAGTGAAAGAGAGACAAAACATGAGTGAGAGAGCGAAATAGTGAAAAGTGTGACAGAGATAATAAGATGATAGATTTTGAGAGTGGTGGGTAGAGAAGAAAGAATGTCAGAGAAAAATAAAGAAATAGAAAAGAGTGTGTGAGATTGAAAGAAAGAAATAATGAGATTGTTTGAGGGGAAGATAGAGATGAGAGATAGTAGAAAAAGAGAGGGAGAGAGGGAGAGAAAGACAAAGAATGGGGAGATAAATAACTATTAATAGAGGAAGGGAGAGAGCAAGGACATAATGAGCAATAGATTGAGGGTGAGATAGGTGTAAGAGAGGTAGAGAGATAAGGAGAGAGACGGTATAACAGAGGTAGGTGGTGAGTGAGAGGTAGAGAAGGAGAGCAAGAGGGGTAAATGAGAGATAGATATGAGAAGAGTAAGGGATATAGAGGATAGAGATAGGATTTACTGAGGGAGAGCAGGACAAATAAGTAGAGATTGACAAAGGAGATAATAGATAGAGAGAGAGTTGGGAGATAGAGATAAAGAAAGTACAGAGAAATGAGAAAGAGAGATTATGAGAGCAAAAAAGATGGAGAAAGGGAGAGAAAGTGAGAGATGGAGGTGAGATAGAGAGAGACAAAAAGCAAAATTGATATGCGAAAGCAAGAAGTAGATAGTGAGAGAGAGCATGGGAGATAGAGAGAGGAAGGGAGAGTGGGTAAGTGAGAGAGAAGAGAGGTAGAGAGAGGAAGAGAGGGAGATAGTGAGTAAGGGATAGAGGGAGGGAGAGAGTGAGTAAACATAGAGAAGAGAGAGAGAGAAAAAGTAATAGAGATAAAAAGTGAGATAGAATAAAATGAGTGCTAGAGTGAGAAAGGAAGAGTGCGAAAAAGAAACTATCAGCCTCCCTTTCCTTATCTCATTCCATATGTTTTTGCCTCCCTCTCTTTCTCTCTTCTCTCTCCTCTCACTCTCACATTTATCTCTCACAATCTCTTATTATCACTCTCTATGCCTCCCTCTATCACTCTTTCTCTTGCTCTTCGCTTTCTATCCTTATCTCCTTGTCTCCTTATCTCCTTCTCTCTTTCTCTTATTCTCTTAAAATATATCCCTCTCTCTCACTTTAACTCTCTCAAGCTATCTTTTTCTTAAATATCTCGCACACCAACTCTTTCTCTCTCTTCAACATACATTCTTGTATTTTTACCTAACCCTCTTTCACTCATCTAATTATCTCTCCCTCTTTCTTGCTTTATTTCTTGCTACCCTGCTATTCCCCATCTTTCTCCCCTCCCCCTCTATTTTATTTTCTCTCTCAATCTCTCATTATCACTCTCCCTGCCTCCCTCTATCGCTCTTTCTCTCACTCTTCTCTTTTTGTCCTTCTCTCTTTCTCTTATTCTCTCAAAATATATCCCTCTCTTTCACTCTAACTTGCTTGAAATATTTTGCACACGCACTCTCTCTCTCTTCAAAATACATTCTTCTATTTTTACCTAACCCTCTTTTACTCATCTCCTTATCTCTCCCTCTTTCTTTCTTTATTTCTCGCTCCCCTGTTGTTCTCCATCTTTCTCCCCTTCCCCTCTATTTTATTTTCTCTCTCTCACTCTCTTCCTGTCCTTCCCTCTAACCCTCTCTCCCTTCTCTTGCTCTCTCTATCTCTTAATTTTTCTCTCTCACACACACTTTGTCATACTCTCACACACACACACACATACTATCAAACATTTCTCTATCCATCCTGATCTCTCCCTTTCTTGACCTCTCTTTCTCTCTCTCTTGCTCATACTCTCTACTACACGTAACTTTACTCTCTACTACACGTAACTTTAACTTTCTCTCTCTCCATTGCTCTATCTATCACTTGCTCTCTATCTCACACCCTTGCATGATCTTTCTCTCTCTCTAGCTCTCTCGCTCTCTTGAGCTCACTTCCTCTCTCCCTCCCTCCGGCTATCTTTGCCTCTTCCACTACTATGATCCTCTTGCACTTTCTCCCTCTACCATTCTTTCTCTTGCTCCCTCTTCTATCACACTCTATTCCCTCTACATTTTTCTCTCGCTCTCTCTATCTCACTCCCTACTATAATTGTCATTACTATTCTCTTTCTTTAATTTTCACTTGCTCTCTTTTCTATCTCTATTTCCTCTTTCTCCATATTTACTCTTTGTCTACCTCTATCCCCCACTCCCTCCCCTTCTCTCTCTCGCTTCTCTCCCTCGATCTCTATGTTTCTCAGTCCGTCTCCTCCCTCTCTTTCACACTCTCTCCCTCCCACTCTATGCTTCTCTCCCTCTCCATTTTCTTCATGCACTCTCTCTCATTTATTCTCCTTCTCTCCTTCATTCTCTCCCTCTCACTCATTCTCTCTTGATTTATTTCCCCCACTCTCTTTTCTCTCTCCCTCTCCCTCTTTCACTTTTTATTTCCTTATCTCAATTCCTCTTACTTCAATCTTTCTCGCTACCTTCCTCTATCTCACTATCTCATTATCTCCCTACTCAATCCCTCTTTATCCCTCTCTTGCTCTCTTTTCTCCCTCTTACTATCTCTTCTGTCATTCTCTCTTCTCTCTCTTACCTCAATCTTTCTCTTCTTATCCCTCAACAACAATATCTATCTCGGTTTCCCTCTTTTATCTCTCTCAATCCCCCACATTTTTCCCCATAGTTTCACACTTTCTCTCATACTTCTCTTTCACTTTTACTCTCTCTCCCTCACCCTATCTCTCATTTTTTTCTCACCCTCTCTCTCTCCCTCTTTCACACTTTCTCTTTCCTTCCCTATCTACTAATCTCTTTATTTCTCTCTCATCCCTCTCTATTCTTCCATATCTTATATCCTCTTCTCTCTCATAGTCTTTCTCTTTCACTCATTCGTTCTCTCTCACTCTCTCACTATGGTTTTCACTCAATCTTTCCTTCCCTCTATCTTTCTTACTCATTAATTCTTGCTCTCTAGGTCTCCTCAATGTACCTCACTCTTCTCTCTCCTTGTCACCCACTCCCGCTCATTCTCCTTAGCTCCCGTTCTTACTCTCCATCTTACTCTATCTTTCGATCATCCTCTTTCTCTCTCACTCTCTCCTCTATCTCTCTCTTAATTCATCTTCCACTCTCCTTTATTAGTTTACTTTCTCTCTTTTTCACTATCTGCTCTCTTAATCTTATTTTTTGTTTTACTCTCTTTTCTATGGTTCTCTCTCTTCTACTTCACTCCTCTCCCTCTTTCTCTCCCTCTATCCCGCACTCCCTCTTTCTAACACTCTCTCTTACTTCCACACCTTCCTAGTTCTCTCTCTATCTTCTCACTCAATCCCACTCCCACCTCCCTCTCTCTCCCTAGCTCTCTCTCTCTCACTCTCTCACTCTAATGTTTTCCCCTCTTTATCTTTCACTCATCTCTATTGCTCTAGCTTCCCACAGCTTGTCCTCTCCGTTTCTATCCTACACTCTCTCATTCTTGCTAGCTCTTGCTCTCTCTTTATTCCCTCTCATTCCTTCCCTCAGTCTCTCTTTCGCACAAACTAAATCCTCTCATTAATTCATCACTCCATATTTCTCTCCATCTACCTCACCATTCCTTTCTATCATTATTCTTCTCTCTTGCTCTCTCTATCTTTCTTACTTCCATTTTCACTTAGTCTCTCTCACTCTCTTTCTCTCTCTCATAGCCTCCTTTTCTATCTTTCTAACTTCATCACTTTAGTCCTTTCTCCTCCACTCCCTCCCTTGTTTCTCACTCTATCTTTATCTTTTTCACTCTCTCTCTCTCCATCCCCTTTCCCTTTTCCCTCTCTCCCTATCTCTCTTATCTCTATTCTCTCTTTTTATATCTATCTTGCTCTCTTTCTCTCTTTTTCTTTCTCTGTCATTCTTTCCAGCTCTTTCTCTGCCTCCCCC
>NW_018251149.1:58214-59567 GCF_001263595.1 Phalaenopsis equestris | reverse complement strand
CTCTCCCTCTTGGTCTCATCCTCTCCCCATCACTCTTGGGTAACTCTCTATATATCTTTTGTACTCAATCTATCTTTCTCTCACGCCACTCTTTCTCACTGTCCCCTTTTTCTCTCTCTTTCTATTCTCGCTCTCTTTCTCTCTCTCATTGTTTGAATCTATTAATTTTCTTCCCTTTACTCTGTCACTCCCTTTCTCTCTTGCTCTCTCACCTTCTCCATCTCCCTTATCCCTCTCCATCACTCTCTTTCTCTCTCCATCTCACTCTATCTTCGTTATCTCTCTTCTCACTCTCTCTCCCTTGCTCTCTCTCTCACTCTCTATCTCTTAATATCTCTTACCCATTCTAACCCTCAAAACCTCCCTCTCCATGTCCCTCTTTCTCTCCATTTCTATCTCCCTTCCTCTCTCCATTTTCCTTGTTATTCTCCCCTCTACTTTCTCTATCTACTCTCTCTTTCTTCTCTCACACCATTCATTTTCTCTCCCACCATCTCTTTCACTCCACCTCTCCAGACAGCCTTCTCTTTCTATCACTCTCATTCTCTCCCTCTCTTTCTCAATCTCTCATTTTTCTTACTTTATCACTCTCTCACTCTCCCTCTATTCCTCTCTCTCAGTCTCATCTCTCTATCTCTCCCTACCACACCCCACTCTCTTTATCCCTCACCCTCTCCCTCTTCCTCCCATCCTGTTCCTATCTCTTTCTCTCTCTCACGTTATTGATATATCTCTCTCCCTCTCTCTTATGTTTTCTTTCTTTCAGCTTCACTTTTACTCCATTTCTTGCTCTCTCTCTCACTTTATATCTCTAACTTTCTCTCGCTCTCTCTCATCACTTTATATCTCATCTCTCAACTCTCTCACACTCTATACCTATTTCTCTCCCTTCCTAGCCACTCTGTACCTCTTTCTCCCTCACTCACACACACTCTCTCTCTCCCTCCATTTTTTTATTTCTCTCTCTCTTCCCCTTGCTCACACACATACTCTGTCTCCCTCCCTCAACTCTCTTGCTCGCTCTCACTCTCCCCACATTCTCTTTCTCTATCTCTAATGCTCCCTCTACTTCTCTCTCACTCCATACTTATCTTATTCTCTCTATCCCTCTCTCTCTCTCTCTTCATCTCCCCTTACCACTCTCTATATTTCTCCCACTTTATCTCCCTCACTCTATCTCTCTCGCTTCTTCTCTCCACCTCCCTCTCTCTGTCTCTCTCATTGTCTTGCGCATTGTATCTTTCTCACTCTCTCTCCTTCTCTCTTATAATCTCTCTTACTCTTTTCTCTATTAGTCCTCTTTATCATGCTTGCTATTGCACCCTGAACTCTCTTCCCCCCCCTCCCACCCAC
>NW_018251149.1:0-58194 GCF_001263595.1 Phalaenopsis equestris | reverse complement strand
GTGTCTCACTCTCCTGTCTCACTCTCCTCCCCTTCCTCTCTATTTACCGCTTTCTCTTGCTCTATCTCTATCTCATTCTCCCTCTCTTTTATTATCTCTCTTACTCTATCTACTTTCTCTCTTAGTCTGTATAACTCTCTCACTCGCTCGCTTTATCTCTCTCTCTCTTTCTTGCTCTCTCTCAGTTCTTATCCAACCGCAAAACACTCCCTTCCTATGTCCTCTTTCTATCTCTACTCATTTTATTGCTCTCCTTCCCTTTTTCTTGTTCACTGAATCACTCATGCTCTATGTTTACTCTCTCTCTATTTTCTCTCTATTTCTCTCTTACACTCTCTGTCCCACTCCCACTCTCGCTCCCTTTTCCTCCCTTGTTAACCATCTCACTCACTCCCTCTGTCTATCTCTTTTCACTCTCTCTCTCTCTTTTCACCCATTATCTCTCTCAATCTCCGTCCCACTCTATGTTCTACCATTATTTCTCCTTATATTGCTCTTCTCTCTCTCTCAAGATATTTCCTCTAATTTAGTCTCTCTCATCACTCTACCCTCATCTATCTCTATTTTTTTCTCACTTTCTCTCACACATCTCACTTCACTTCTCCCTCCTTCCTCCATCCTTCTCTCTCATCTTCTCATTCTCTTCTTCTTCTATTTCTCTCTCGCTCTCTCTATCTTTCTTCAATTTAACTCTCACTCTCACTCCCTCACTCTTTCTCTCCCTTTCTTGCTCCCTCAAATTTCCTCTTTAATTTCATTCTTGATCATCCTCCCTCCACCTCCCTCTTATTCTGTCAACCTTAAACCTTTTTACACTTTCTCTCTCTCTCAATCTCTTTAACTGCCTTTCTTAACCTCTCTTGCTGTTTTCTTAGTTATTGTCCATTTCCTACTCAGTATTTCTCTCTCCCTCTCTCTTCCTTTTCGGTTCCCTGAATTTTTCCTTTCTCCCTCCCTCTCTCTCTCTCACTTACTCTCCTTACAATTTCTCATTTGCTCTCTCTTCTCTCTCTCACTCTCCTCATATATTTATCTCTTTCTCTCACTTCCTCTCTCCCTCTCTTTTCTCTATCACCTACTTTCTTCCTTTCTCATTCTCTCATTCTCGTTGTTTCTCTCATTCTCCTTACTCATTCTCTTCTCCTCCCTCTATCTTGTTCTGTCTGCCCTTACACTCTCCTCTATTTTTATTTCTCTCTCTCTCTATTACTACTCTCTATTAAATTTTGCTTTCACTCTTACTCTCTTCCTCAAACTCTCTCTCTTTCCTCTCTCTCTTTCTCCCTCTTTCCTTCTATCTCTTCATCACTCTCTTCCTGTCTCTCTCTCCATCTCACCCCCTTTCTCCCAATATTTCTCTTCTTCTCCCACTCTCTCTCCCTCAAGCTCACTCTCTTTTCTCTCTATTTCTCTCTCATTAACTCTCGCTCTTTCCTTCGCTCTCTTCAAAAACCTCTTTCACTCCCTCCCTCTTTCTCTCTCTTACTACCTTATGTTACTCCCTCATCTATCACTCTCTCTCCCTCCCTCTCTCTTTCTACCTTCATCTCTCTTCCTCACTCTTCCTTTAGAGATTCTCCTATCTCTATTCCTCCCTCTCTTTTCCTCCCTTTTTGAGCTTCTCTCTCTTCAATTTTCTCCCTCCCTTTTTCTCTTTAATCCTCACGATGCTCTCTCACTTATTCTTCTGCTCTCTCTCACTTCCCTCTCTCTCTCCCTCTCTCTTTCACTCAATGTATTCCTCTCTCACTCACTCACTCTTTCTTCTTCTTTCCACACTCTCTCTTTTCTCTTGTTGTTGCTCCCACTCTCTCTTTATTCTTTCTCACCTCCTCTAACTCTCTCTATTTCTCGTTCTCTTTCTCTCTCCTTTATCACTCTTAATCCACTCTATCATTGCTTACTCTTTCTCTGGCTTTATCGCCCACTCTCTTTTTCTCACCTTTCACTCTATCTTTGTATTGCTCTCCTCTTTCACTCCCCCTTATCTCTCTCTCACTATTTCTAACTTTCTTTTAAGCTTCTCTCCCTCTCTCTCTCTTTTTCCCTCCCAATTTCACTCCCTCCCTCTCTCTTACACACATCTTTATCTCTCTTTATCACACACTCTCTCTCTCACTCTCGCTTCCCTCACTCTCTCTTTTGTCTCTATTACTCTCTCATTCTATCTTTCTCGCCCCTCTCTCACTCAAGATAAAGAATATTGAGAGAGTGTGTGGGATGGAGAGGGGTTGAGATGGAGAATAATGAGAGAGGGTGTGATGGAGAGAGAGACGAGGGAGAGAAAGAGTAAGGGAGAATTAGGTAGAGATTTATAGACAAAGAGAAAGGGTGACTAAAAAGAGAGTGGTCGTGGAGTGAGAGAGAGAGTGACAAAGAGAAAGAGAGAGCATAAGAGTGATGCACAAAGAGAGAAGAGAGAGATAAAGAGGGAGAGTGAGAATGAGCATAAAAAAAGAGAGATTGAGAGGTTGAGAAGAAACAACAAGGGAAGGAGTTAAAATTGGGGAGAGAGTGATGAGTGAGCAAGAGGGTAGAGAAGAGAGCATGAAATAGAGAGATAGAGAGTGAGAGGTAAGAGAGGGAGGAGAGAGAGAATGTGAGTGACTTGAATAGAGTGAGACATAATTAGATTGATGTAGACTAAGAGAGGGTGAGAGGAAAAGAGAGAGGAGGGTGAATCTATTAGAAGATTGAGAGAGAGAGAATTTGGAGAGGCAAAGAAAGGGAGAGAGTGAGAGAGAGCAAGAGAAAGAGGGAATAATAAGGAGGGAGTGTGAGAAAGATGGGAAGAATGGGAGAGAGCTAGGGAGGGAAAAGAGAGAAAACAGAGATTGAGCTAGAAAAAGGAGGAAGAAATAGTGAGAGAGATGGACAGAGATTGATGGAGAGAGCTAGAGAGAGTGAGAAAGAAATGGTGAGAGGGAAGAGAGAGGGAGTGAGAGGGAGGTAGAGCTAGAGGGAGAGTGATAAAGCAAGAGAGAGAGATGAAGATAAGGACAGAGAGAAAGGGAGGACTGGTACGAGGGTAGAAAGAAAAGGGAGTGACAGTGGGTAATAGAGCGAGGTAAAGAGAGTGAGAGGAGCAAGGGGTAATGATAGGGAAGTGAGAGTGAGAGAATGGTATTGTGAGTAAGAAAGGGAGATATAGGAAGACTGAGGGAGAGTGAGAATAAGAAAGATATGAGAGAGAAAGGATAGTGAGAGAAAAGAGAGTAAGAGGGAGAGAGATAGGGAGGGGGAGGAAGAGCGAGGGAGAAAAAATGATGAATGGGTGATAATAAGAGAACTAAAGAAGGTATAGAGTGAAAGAGAGATGAAGAGAGGGAGAACAAAACTGAGAAAAGAGAGAACAACATAAGAGGGTGAGAAAGAGTGAGAGTAATGAAGGGAGAGACAAATGAGCATTGGAAGGATAGAGAAAAGAAAGAGGGATAGAGTGGGAGAGGGAGGAGAAGAAGAGAGGGAGGGAGAGAATGATGGAGGGAGATATGGTGAGAGAATAGGGGGGGGAGGGGGGGAAAGAGCGAGGGGTAGAAAGAGT
Source organism: Phalaenopsis equestris (assembly GCF_001263595.1). Lineage (NCBI taxonomy): Eukaryota > Viridiplantae > Streptophyta > Magnoliopsida > Asparagales > Orchidaceae > Phalaenopsis > Phalaenopsis equestris. Next base: position 54,650 of record NW_018251149.1, on the reverse strand, counting down.
TGGGTAGATAGGTAAAGAATTGGATAAAGGGAGAGAGAGGGTGGGAAGGATGGGAAGAGAGAAGACCCTGTCTTTCTTCATCTATTTTCCTCCAATTCTTTCTCTCTCATTCCCCCTCTCAGTTCACTATCTAACTCTCTCTCACTTGCTCTCTATATCCTTCTATCTTTGCCTCCTTCTATCCCTCCCTCCCTCTCTCTCCCTATTCCCCACCTAATCTCTCTCCCAGTCTCTCATACTTCTCTCTATCCCTTGATCTCTCTATCCATCTCTCTCACAATATTTCTTGATATTTATATTTTTTTGCTCTTTCTCCCTCCATCTCTGTCTTCCTCTCACACACTCCCTCACTCGTTAACTTGCATTAACTCTCCCTCTCTCGCTTTCTCTTAGAACCTTTCTTTCTGTCCCACTCTCTCTCTCTCACTTGCACTCTCTTCATCTCTTCCATTCTCCCTCCCACCCACCCTCACTCTCTCTCTATTATCTCTCTTACTCTGTTTCTCTCCCTTCCTCACACTCTCTTTTTCACTCTATTTTTCGCTTCTCCCACTTTCTATTTCCCTTCATTCTCTCGCTCTCTCTTTTTCTCATTTCTCTCACTCTCTCTGTCTCTTTTCTCTCGCTCTCTCTTTTCCCTTCATTCTCTTGCTCTCTCTTTTTCTCATTCTCTCACTCACTGTTCTCTCTATCTACTACTCTTATCTATTTCTCATTCTTTTCTTTCTCTTCTCACAATATTTCTTTTTCTTTTATCCCCATCTTCCTCTCACACACTCCCTTTCTCTTCCCCCCATCCCTCTCTCCTTCCTTATCTCTCTCACAAATACTCTATCCCTACTTCTCTCACCCTCTCTCCCTCTCCGTTCCCCTCACTCTTCCTCTCTCTCTACCTCTTCTCATTTTCTTGTCCTCTCTTGCATGCTTTCTCTTGTTTTATCCTCCCTCACTCTTACTTCTTTATATAACCCTTACTCTCCCTCTCACTCCATATCTCTTCAATCTCTCACACTCCATCCTTCTATCCCTTTCTTTCCCACTCTCTCTCTCTCTCTCTCAATCTCTCACTCTTTGTTCCATCTCTTTTTCTCGCTCTGTTACTCTCTCTCTCTTACTCTCTCTCTTTTCTCTCACTTTGCTCACCCTTTCTCTTTCTCTATCACTCATACATGCTCTTTCTCACTCTCGCTCCCTTTCTCTCTCTCAATCCCTTCTCTCTCTCCTCTCAGTCCCTCTCTTTTCTCTCTTTCAATGTTTCTTACTTTCTCTCACACTTCTCTCTCTCCTTCCCTCCCTCTTTCACTCCATAACTCCCTCATTCCCTCTCTCTCTCTATCTCCATATCTCTTACTCTTATGACCGTACTCTTGTTCTCACTCTCCTCCCCTATTTATATCTTTGTCTCGCTCCCCTACTTGTACTCTCTCATTACTTCAATCTCTAAGTCTTTTATGTCTCTCCTGCCCTCCCTCATTCTTACTCTCCCCCCTTTGCTTTTAATCTCGCTCTCCTCTCCCTCCCTCTTAACTCTCCCTCCCTCTTAATCTCTTATTTTCTCTCTCTTTCTCTCTAGATCTCTCTCACTCCTGAACTCTCTTGCTTTTATAACTCTCTTTCCAATATTCTTGCTTACTCCCTCTTGCTTTCTATCTCAGAATCTCCATAATGTTGCACAACTTATTTCTCACTCACTTCCCCTCTTTTCTTTATCTCACTTTGCTTCTTCCTCACACTTGATTATTCCAGCTTGTCTCACTTTTTTCACTGTCCTTAGCTCCCTTTCTAGCTCTCTACCTCGCTCTCTCTACATCTTGCTATTCTCTCTCGCACTTTCACTGTCTTTCTCTCTCCTTTTTCTTACACACTCTCTTTTGCTCTCTCTTATCTCTCTCACTCCCTCTCACTATCTTTCCCTCCATTATGCTTTCTATTTTTCTCTCCCTCTCTGTCTCTCTCTTTTGTTTTATTTTCCCTGCCTTACTTTCTCCCTCTCTTTTCCTTTTATTTATCCATCCTTCCTCCAACTCCTTATCTCTCATGTATCTCTTTCTCTCTTAGTTTCTTTCTTTATCTATCCGTATCTTGCTTTCTCTCTCCCTCTCCCTCTCCCCCTTCTCCTCTCCGTTCTCTCTCTTTCTTTCTTTCTTTTTCACTCGCTCACTCTCTCATACTCTATCTCTCTTGTGCTCAATCTGACATTCTATCCCTTCCTCTCTACTCCTCTCTCTCCCTCTGTCAATCTCTTTCTAACAACCTCTCTCATAGTTCTCTCTACCTCTTTCGTGCTCTCTTTATTTTTCTTGCTTTCTCTATCTATCATCCTTCCTCGTTCTATCATTATCTTCCTCTCTCTTGAGATCTTCTCCTCTCTATAAACCTTTGTCGCACTTCTACGCACTCATTATATATGCTCTCCCTTCGCACAATTATCTATCTTCATCCCTCTCTCCTAAACTCTTTCTCTATTCTATCTTTATATGAGGCACCCTCGTCTCTCTCTCTCTCTCTCCTTTCTCCACCTTCCTCTTTTCTTTCTCTTGTTCTCTCACTCTCTCTTTCATCTTTGTCCCTCCCCGCTCTTTCTCTCTCACACTCGCTACTCTCTCTCATTCACCCTTTTTCTCCCTCTTCTCTCACACACTGTCTCTTTTCTCTCATACTTTTGCTCTCTTTATTTCCTTACCTCTCATTCCCTCTCTCTTAACCTATTGTTCTCTCTCTCTTCTTTGTATCCCTTATTTCACCCATTCTGTCTCTTTATTCTATCTCTAATGAATTCTTTGTCTGTCTCTCCCTCCCTCTCTCTTTCGCTATTCCTATATCCCCCCTCTCTCAATCTCCATCCCTCTATCTCCTCGTAGCCTACATCTTTTTTACTTTCCCTCTCTCTTCATATCTCTCACTCTCTCTATATCTCTTCTATCCTTACCCTCGCTTCTCTCTGTTTCTTCATCTTTCTTGCACTCTCTCTAGTCCTTCCCCCTTTCTTTCTCTCTCTTGCACTCTATCTAGTATTTCCCTCTTTTGCCCTTTCTCTCTCTCTCTCACTCTCTCACTTAGCTTCATTTTTCTCTCTCACTCACATTCTCTTTCCCTATCCCTTTGTCTCACTACTCTTTCTATCTCTTCTCTCTTCTCTCCTCCCTCTCTCTTTCTGTCTTACTAATTCTCTCTTTCTTACTGATCTCTCTCCTCTCCCCTCACTCCTCTATCTCTTCTATGCTCTCCCCCATCCTCTCCCTCCCTCTCTCACTCCCTCTCTCTTTCTCCCTCTCTCCTCCCTATCACCTCTCCCACCCATTCTCTCTTTGGCCCTCTCCCTCTCTCATCCCCTCTCTCTTCCTCCCTCTAGCACTTCTACCTACTTTATTATCTCTCCCTACTCTCTCTCTTATTTTCCATATTTTCCACACACACTCTCTCTCTCATGATTTTTCTATACATCTTTCCTATCCTTTCTCTCTCTCCACCTCCATCGCTCTAGTTCACTCATTCTCTCACACTCTCTCACTCTCTCTCACTCCTTGATCCCTCCCTTTTGCTCTCTCTCTCCCCTCCCTGTTGTGCTCTCTCCCTTTCTCTTACTCTCTCTACCTTCCCTCTCTTTCACAGTCACTCACTTCCGCTCTATCACACACACTCCTTGCCTCCCTCACTTCTTAATTCTTTCTCTATCTCTCTCTTGCACCATCGATCATTCACTTTTTGTACCGCTCTTTCTTTCTCTTCCCTCACTTTATTTCTTATCTATAATATTTTTTTTGTATCTCTCCCTTTATTGGACCCTATCTCTTCAAATTTACTTTCACTCTCCCTCCCTCCACACCTTTATCTCTTTATCTCCCTCTCCCTCCCTCTTCTATTTTTACCTCTATCTTGCTCTATCTCTCTCTTACCATCTCTCTCACTCTTTCCTCTTTCTCTCTCTATCACTCTCTCACTCTCTGTCACTCACTTTTCTCTTCACTCTCTCTCCCTATCTATTTCTATCATACCCTGTCTCCCACTCTATCTCTATCTCGGTCCAACCCTCAAATGCTCCCTCTCTACACCCTTACTCTCCCTTTCTCACTCACTTCTCCCCCGATGTCTTTCATTCACTCTAACCCTCCCTCTCTTTCATTCACTCTAGCCCTCCCTCCCTTTATCATACTCTATCTCCCTTTCTCTCTTCCCATCTCTACCCTCCCTTTTTCTTCCTTCGTCTATCTCTCTCCTACTTTTTACCTCTCTCATCTCTCTCCATCTCTCCACCTCTCAATCTCAAACTCTCTCACTTGCTTGTTAATTCTATCTCTCACATCCCACCCTTTTTGCTCTCTTGCTATCTCTCTCTTACTCTTCTCTTTATTAGTCATCTCTCATTCACTCTTAGTCTCTTCACTCTCCTCTCCCACCCTCCCTTACTCCCACTCTCTCTGCCTCACTCTCCCTCCCTCCTTCACATCCCTTATCTCTTTATCTCACTTTCCCTTTCTCCCTTTCTTTTTTTCTCTCTCTTGTTCTATCTCGCTCTTATCATTTCTTCCACTCTATCTTCTTTCTCTCTCACTCTCTGTCAATCGCTTTTTCTCTCTCCCTATCTCTCCTTTTTTTTTCTTCTCTCCTAGTCTCTGTCACTTTATCTATATCTACCTCATTTGAACCCTCAAACGATCCCTCCCTACAACCCTTTTTCTCCCCCTCCCTATCCCATTTCCTCTCTCTCTATTATCCTCTCCTTTACTTCTTTACTCTCTTTAAGATCTCCCATACATTTTCTTTCTCTATACCTCTTATATGCTCTCTCAATATTTTTCATTCTTTCTTCTCTCTCTTCTTTAATTCTCTCTCTTTTTCTCTCCCTTTTCTTTCTTTTCCTTCTCTATTTCCATATTTCTTTCTCTTCCTCTATACCTCTCTCTCATGAAGAGAGGGAGATCAAATGTGATAGAGAGAGGAACGAGTGGAAGAGAAAGGAAGAGGGAAAGTGAAAACAATTAAGGAAGAGGGAAAGAGAGCAACGAAGAGAGGGAAAAGCAAGTGAGGAAAAGAGAGTGAGAGGAGCAAGAGATAATGATATGGAAGTGAGGGTGAGAGAATGGTATTGTGAGTAAGAAAGGGAAATATAGGAAGACTGAGGGAGGGTGAGAAAAAGAAAGATATGAGAGAGCGAGAGAAGAGAGAGTAATATGGAGTGAGATAGGGAGGGGGAGGAAGAGCACGGGAGAGAAAATGATGAAGGGAGATATAGTAAGTGAATAAAGAAGGATATAGAGAGAAAAAGAGATGAAGAGCGGGAGAACAAAACTGAGAGAAGTGAAGAGAGAGAACAAAAGAGCATTGGAGGGATAGAGAAAAGAGAGAGAGACAGAGTGAGAGAGGGGTAGATAGGAAAGGGGAGGGATCAAAGGAGTGAGAGAGGTTGGGAAGGATGGGAAGAGAGAAGAAAAAGGGAAGAGTGACAGTAGAAATAGAGAGTGCGAGCAGGAAAGAGAGTGAGTGATAGACAATAATAGAGGGAGCCAAAGAGAGAGGAAGATAGAGGGAGAGCAAGGGAGAGAGATAAAGGGAGATAGAGATTGCAATAGAGAGTGAGAGAGAACCTGAGAGAGGTAGGAGCGATAAAAAGAGAGGGGAGAGATGGAGTGACAGAAAGAGAGAGTGAGGAAGGAGGGGTGAAAGTGATTGATTAGATAAACAAGAGGGTGTGAGAGGAGAGATATTGAGTTTTAAATAGAATGAGAGGGAGATTAAAAAGGAGAGCAAGGGAGAAAGATGAAGAGAGATAGAGTAAAAGAGAAGGAAGGGAGGGAAGGAGATAAGGAGAAAGAGAAAGAAACAAATAGGAAGATATAGGGAGAGTCTTACAGAGGGAGATAGAGATAGAGATGAAGCAGGGGAGAGATGGAGTGACAGAAAGAGAGAGTGAGGAAGGAGGGGTGAAAGTGATTGATTGAGAGATAAACAAGAGGGTGTGAGAGATATTGAGTTTTAAATAGAATGAGAGGGAGATTAAAAAGGAGAGCAAGGGAGAAAGATGAAGAGAGATAGAGTAAAAGAGAAGGAAGGGAGGGAAGGAGATAAGGAGAAAGAGAAAGAAACAAATAGGAAGATATAGGGAGAGTCTTACAGAGGGAGATAGAGATAGAGATGAAGCGGGAGAGAGGAGGCCTAACAATGGTAGAGAGATAAACTGGGAGTGAGAATGGGAGTGACAAAGATAGAGAGTGCATTAGAAAGGTGAAAAGATTAAGAGAGAGTGCAAAGGATGTAGAGCAATAGAAAATATTAAGGGAGGGAATAGAGATATTGTCAGATAGAGAGAGAGAAAAGGAGGGATAGATGGAAGGAGAGAGGGATAGAAATAGAAAATTACAAGCTAGAGAGAAGGACAGAATAAGAGAGAGAGGAAGGGGGAATGGATGGAGAGTAGATAAAGAAGGAGGGTAGGGGGATAGAGACGTTGATAGTGCAAGAGATATAAGAAAAGAAATAGTGAGCACAAGAAATAAAGAGAGACATGAGATCAAGAGAGATAGAGGAAGAGTAAAAGATAGGGTGAGAGAGGGAGAGAGTGAGATGGAGAGAGTGAGAGAAAGAAACATGATAGAGAGATTAGAGATGGAGGAGATTGAGGGAGAGAGTGTGTGATAGAAATATATTGAGAGGGAAAAGAAAGAGAGAGATGAGAGAAAGTGAGAGATGAATAAATAAGTAGACATAATGAGAGTAAAAGAGAAAGAGGGAGAAAGAGGGTGGGAGAGTAATAAAGCAAGATTGAAGGGAAGCGGGAGAGAGGGAGATTAATAGAGATTAACATCATGTAATAGAGATGGGAGAGAGAGAGAAAAAAAGAGTCTTAAGAAGAGATGGAGATGGAGGAAGGGTGTGAGGGGGAGAGAGGGAGTGAGCAAAAAAGTGGGAGAGAGAAAGAGAGAGAATGAGGGTGAGAGAAAAAGAGTGGGAGAGAGCAAAAGAGAAGAATGAAAGAGATAAAGGGACGTAGAGAAGACAGTATGAGAACGGTGAGAGAATAGTGAGAGAAATAGAGATAGAGGGATAGAGGGCAAGAGAGTGAGAGAGAGGGTGGGAGGGAGAAAGAGGGATGTTAATAAAGAAAGAGTGACATATAAAGGGAGAGGAAGTGAGGGAAAAGGAGAGAGGGATAAAAGGAGAGAGAGAAAAAGTAGATAGATAAGAGTTTGAGTGAGAGAGTAGGGGAGCAAGAGATAGAAAGAGCGGGAGAGAAAAAAGAAGCAAAAGTGATTTAGAGAGAGGATGAGATAGTGAATGAGATGGAGGGAGAGTGATGGTGAGGGAGTGAAGATAATAGAGATTGAGAGAAGTGAGAAATTTAGAAAGAGAGAAAGGGAGAGGGAGAGAGAGTGTGAGAGGGAAAGACAAAGAGATAGAGGATGAGAGGAGGGTGTAGAGGGAAAAAGAAGATCAAGAGAGAAAATAAGAGCGAGAAGAGAAAGTATAATAAAGTAAGAAAATGAGATAGACAAAATAAAGAAGAGAGAATGAGAAAGATAGAGAAAGAATGAGAGGGGGAGAGGCAGAGAGTGGAGGGTAGAGAGAGAACGGGAAAGAGAAAGTGTGAAAGAGGATGACACAGAGTGGGGGAGAGAAAGAAGATATATATAAGGGGAGATTTAAGGAGTGAAATATATACAATGGAAGGGGAATAGAGGGAGAGCGAGGCAAAAAGGTAGGAAATGGGAGAAAGAGGGATGACTAGAAAACGAAAGAGCACAAGGAAGAGGAAGTGAGAGAGTGAGGGAGGGGACGAGTGATAGTGAGGTAGGAAGGGAGTGATCAAGAGAGTGAGGAAGAAGGCATGAAAGGGGAAGAGGGAGAGAATAGTGATAGAGAAGAGAGATAAAATGAATGGTGAAAGTTAATGAGGTTGGAACGGAGAGCGATAGATCGCAAGAGAAAAAGGCAGGCATAAGATTGAGAGGAAAATAGATAAAGAGATTTTGATAGAGTGAGAGAAAAAAAGGTAGTGAAAGTTAAGGAAAGAGTATAGATGAGGACGAATAAGAATAAAATTAAGGAGAGAAGGAACCTGGGAGGGAGAAAGAGAGAAAAAGTGAGGAGGACAAGAGAGTGAAGAGAGTGAATACATAAAGAGTGTTGAGAGAGAAAAGACTAGTAGAGGGATTGATGAGAGGGAGATCAAGGGAGAGAAGGAGAGAGGGGGAGTGTAAAAGCGAGAGAAAGAGATAGTTAAGTGATGAAATGGAGAGAGTGAGACAACAAGAGAGAGGTCGAGATTGGCAGTGAGAGATTGAGGGAGTGCAATATAGATGAATAAGGGACAGATGAGGAGAGAGAGTGAGAAGGGTTGAGAAAGAATGAGATAAGAATGGTGGGAGAGACCAAACAAAAAGAGGGAGGGTCAGAAAGTGAGAAAGATATTGTAAGAGAGAGAGAGAGAAAGCTTGAGAGAGGGAGAGTGAGAGATAAAGAGAGGGAGGGGAGACAAAGCGAGGAAGAGAATTAAGGAGAGAAGTATAGAGAGGGAGGGAGAGAGGGAGGGAGGGAGGGTGTGGGAGAGAGGGAGAGTGACGGTGAGCATGTGAGATACATCGAGCAACACATTATAAGAAAGAGAGATAGAGAAGATAAGAGAGTGTGAGTGAGAGTGGAAGAGATAGGGAGAGACAGAGATAACAAGAAGGTATGAGAGAAAGCTATGAAGAGGGAAAAAGAAAGGTGAGAGGGAAAGAGAGAAATTTGGAGATGCAGGTATGGGAAGATAGAGAGGAAGTGATAAAGAGTAATAGAGGGAGTATAAGAGAGAGAAAGTGATGGAGAGAATGGGAGTCAGAGAATAAGAGAAGAGAGAGAAGAGAAGGAGAGAATGAAGAGAGCAATTTGAGGGAGGGACAGGAAAATAGAGAGGAAGGGAGGTATGGAAGGAAAGAGAGATGCAGGTATGAAAGAAGAGAAAGAGGGGCTAGAAGGAGGTAGAAAGAAAGTTTGTGATGGTTTGAATGAGGAAAGAAAAGATATTAGGACGGAGAGAGAGCGAGAGAGAGAGAGAGAGAGATAGACCGAGTGAGTAAGAGAGAGAGTACGACTGAGGGAGAGGGAGAGCGAGTGAGAGAGAGGGAGAGAGAGTGATTAAGAGAGAAATTGGTGAGGAATTAAAAAAGGGAGATGAGAGAATTAAGGATTTTTTTCAAGAGCTAGAGGGAGAGAGAGAAATGAGAGAGGGCGAGAGAGAGAGAGAGCGGGAGAGAGTTATGTTTAGATTAATGAGTGGGAGAAAGAGAAAGAGATGGAGAGAGAAATAGCTAGAGAGAGAATAAAGAGAAGGGAGATAGGGTGAGAGGGAGAAAGAGCAAAAGAGGGAAGGAGGGATGGAGGGAAGGAAGGAGGGAGAGAGAATGAGATTAAGATCTAGTAAATAAACAAGGAGGGAGGGTGCGGGAGAGAGCAAGAGAGAGTGAGGGAGAGGGCAAGAGAGAAAGAAAGAAAGGAAGAATAGAAGAGGGAGAAAAATAGAGAAAGAGGCTGAGAGATAGAGAGTGCGGGCAAGAAAGTGAGCAAGAGAGACATAGAAGTGCAAGAGATAGAGAGTGATAGCAAGGACCAGAGAATGAGAGGGTGGTAGAGAGAAGAGATAAGGAGAGAGGTAGAGAGAAATTGAGGGAGGCAAATAAAATAAATATATGGAGGGAGGGAGAGAGATAGAGGGAGAGAGTGCAAGAGATGGAGGGTATGAGAGAGATAAAGTAAGAGAGAGTAATAGAGAGATGGTGGATAGAGCGAAGTGAGGGAGGGAGAGACGGGGCGTCAGAGAGAGAGACAAAAAGTGAGAAAGAGAAGAAAGAGAAGCTATAGAGAGATAAGTGAGAGTGAGAAAAGAGTGGTGAGAAAAGCGTGAGAGAGAGATAAAAGAAACAAGAGAGATAGAGGGAGGGCGGAGGAAGGAAGAATGGGATGAGAGAGAAAGAGGAAGTGAGAAAGGAGTGTAAGAGAAAGAGAAAGAGAAAGTGAGAGAGAGAGAGACGATGAGGTAGGAAAGAAAGAGAGAGACAGGATAATAAGGTAAAGAAAGAGAGAGAAATAGAGAGAGGGGAGCGGAAGGGAGAGACGGTCGGTTGGTGATAGAGTGAACTAGAGCAGAGAAGAATGAGAGAGGGGGAGAGGGAAAAAGAGAAGGAAATAGAGAGAGTGAGAGAGAGAGAGAGCAAGAAATAAAAGCAAGAAATAGTGGGAGGGAGAGAGATAAAGGGTGGGAGGTAGGTAGAGGGATAGAGAGAGAATAAAAGGTATAAAAGAGAGAGAGAGTGATAAAGGGAGGGAGAGAGTTAGAGATGAACGAGAGAAAGAGAGAGAGAAAAGGCAGTGAGGGAGAACCATAAGGGAAGGGTGGGAGAGTGAGAGAGAAAACAAAAAAGGAGAGAGAGATAGAGTGTGTTAGATATGGTGTGAAAGTTAGAGAGGGAGAGAGGGTAAAAGAATGTGAGAGAAGATATAAAATATAGAATAACAAAAGAGAGGGAATGAGAGAGTGAAAAAGAGAGTAACAGATAGAAAAGAGAGATAAGAGAGAAGTAAAAGAGATCAAAGAAAGAGAAAAATCAAGGGAAGGAGGGGGAAGGAGGGAGGGTCAGCGGGAGAAATAGTGACAAAGATAGATAGTTGGAAAAAGGCATTGAGAGGGAGAGAGAGCAAGCGATAGGAAGGGAACATAGAGAAAAATAGAGAGGGAGGGTGGGAAAAGGAGAGAGGAACAAGATAGTGAAGGAGAGGGTAGAGGGAGTGAAGAGAGAGAGAGAGAATTGAAAAAAGAGCATGGGAGGAAGATAGATAGAAAGGAAGATCTGACAGGGGTAGAGAAATTAAATGAGTGAGGGAGGGAGGGAGGCAGGGAGGGATACAGTGGATGTGTGTGTGTGTGTGTGAGAGAGAGAGAGAGGGAGTTGGCAAGATAAAGGGGAGAGGAGGGATGGGAGAATGCGAGGAGGCAATAGAGAACGAGAGAGTGAGGGGGAGAGATGAGATAAAGTTAGATGAGATAAGATATAGAGAAAGGTAGCAAGGGAGGGAGAAAAAGAGATAGAAAGTGTAGGAGACAAAAAGAGTAAGAGAGAGAAAAGAGAGAGTGAGAGAACATTATGAGAGATAGAAGAGAGAAAACAAGGTAGATAAAGGAGGGTCAGAAAAATAATAATGGAAGGATGCAGATATATTTAGAGAGAAAGAGAAAGATAAGAGCTGAAGAGGGGAAGGGAGACAGAGAGAGAGAGAGAGATAGAAATAAGTGAGTGAAAGAATATAGAAGCAAGAGAGAGAGAAAGAGTGAATGATAGAATGAAAGATGGAAGGAGAGAGGGAATGAGAGAATAAGTGTGAGAGAGACACAAGAGAAAGCAACAAAGAGACAACAAGAAAGAGAAGATAGAAAATCTTGTTATTTTTTCACTCACTTTTCTCACTTTCTTTTCTCACTCTTTCTTTCTATCACTCTCTTGCTTTCTCTCTTTTTCCCTCTCTATCTCTTTACTCCCTCACCACCTCTCTCGCTTTCCCTTTCTCTATATCTATCTCTTGATATCTTTCTTCTCTAACTTGCTCTCTTCTTTCTTTTTGTAAATCTCTCTCACTATCTTTATCTCTTGTTCTCTATCCTCTCTCCCACTCTATCTCTTACCCTCCTGCCCTCCCTCCCTCACACTCACTCTCTCACTTTCTCTCTTTCTTTCTCGCTCAATCAATCTCCCTCTCCCCCCTCTTTTTCTCTCCCTTCGTCCTCACTCTTCATTCATTCATTCACTCTTTTTCCTTTTGTATCTCTTTGTTATTTCTACCTTTTTTTATTTTTTCACTCTTCGTTACTCACTCTCTCATCTAGCTCTCTTTTTCTATTGCTCTCTGACTCCCTCTTTCATGCTTTCTCTCCCACTCTCTCTCCCCTTCTCTCTTACTCTTTTTTTCATCTCTCCTTCTTGTTATCCTTCTTACACTTGCTTGTTCTCTCTTTCCTTCATTATCTCTTTGCTCTCTCACTATCTCTTTTGCTCTCCCTTTCTTTATATCTCTATCTTGATCTTTTTCTTCTCTAACTCACTCTGTTCATTCTTTTTCTAACTCTCTCTCTCTCTCTATTGCTCTTTATCCTCTCTCCCACTCTCTGTCTTACTCTCTCACTTTCCTTCTCTCCCTTCTTCACTCTCACTCTCACTTTCTCTTACTCTCTCTCTCACTCTATCTATCTCACTCACTCTCATCACTCCCTCACACTCTCTCTCTCTCCCTCCTCTCTTTTCATTCATTCTTTCTCTCTTATCCCTTTCTTTATATATCTCTCTCCCCTCCCTCCCTCTCCCACTATCTCACCCTCCCTCCCTCTCCCCTGTCTTTCCTCTCTCTTTCTCCCTCACTTGCTCTCTCTCTTCCCTCCCCCTCCCATGTCTTTCCTCTCTCTTTCTCCCTCACTTGCTCTCTCTATCTTTTCTCACTCTAGCATACTCTCTCTTCTATTTCACTCAATCTATTCTCTTGCTCCATTTTATTATCTCTCATACTTTCTCTTTCTCTCTCTCTCTTTCCCGCTCACTCCCACTCTCTCCCCTTTATATTATTCTCTCTTTGACCTACCCTCTTTCTATCTCCCCTCCCTCTCTCGTTCTTTCTCTGTCACTCTCTTTTCTTTCTCTTCTCTTTACCCTATATTTCTTGCTCTAATTTCTTCTCTATCTCTTTGCTATCTCTATCCATTTCTATTTTATCACTCTTCTTTTTTCACTCTCCCCTCTTGCTCTCTCTTTTCTATCAGTCTCTGCCTCCCACTCTCCTGCTTTCTCTTCTTTCTCTTCACTATCCTTTCTTTCCTCTCTCTCTCTCTCTAACATTCCCTCCATCCATCCCTTCCTACTCTCTATCTCTTTTCTTGTTGTAGCTTGCTCTCTCTCATCTTTCACTCTCCCTATTCTCTTGGTCTCTTTTATTCTCTCCCACCCTTTTTCTCTCTTCCTCTCCCGCTCTCCCCTCTCTCACCCTCCATATCGCTCTCTTTTTATACCTTCTTATTATCCACTCTCACTTTGGACCTCCTTCCCCATTCTTCCTTTTTTTTTGTCCTCCCTTTCCTTTTCACTCTCTCCCACTTTCTCACACTCTTCCTCTTCCCTTCCCTCCACCACTTATTCTCCTTATCCCTTTATCTCACTCTTATATCTCTGCTCTCTCTCTCTCAACTATACCTCCCACCCTCCATCACAATCCCTCTCTCTACTCTCTCATCTCCTGTATCTTCTCTCTAATCACTCTCTATCCCACGCTCTTGCTCTCCCTCCCTTCCACCCTATCACTTATCCATTCTTTCACCCTCTCTCTCTCTCTCTTTCACCCACTATCCCTCCCTTCCTTACTTTTTCTCTTATTATATTTGTCTTCTCTCTTTAATCTTTATATGTCTCTAGCTTTATCTCTTCCATGGTTTCTCTATCAATCTCCTCCTATCCCCCCTCTTTCATTTGTATTTCGTTACCTCCCCCCAATATTTAATATCTCTCTCCCTCACTCTTGATCTCTCTTTATCTCTCTCACCCCTTTGCTCATGCTATTTCTCTCTATCCCTATCTCACTATATCTAGTCATTCTCTATCTCTCCCGCTCTCTCCGCTCTCTCCCCATGTCTTTCCTCCTCTCCCTTACTTGATCTCTCTCTCCCACATGCTCTCTCTCCCCCTTTCTGCCGATCTGTCTCTCCCACTCCGTACGTCCACCTCACTCTCCCTTTGCGCTTTTCCCTTTCTTTATATTACTTTCATTCTTTCTCTCTTCCACTCTCTGTCCCTCTCAGTCACGTCTTTCTTATTTCTCTTGCTCTCTTGTTTGCTCTCTCTCTTCTTTCTCTCACCCTCTCACTCCACCCCTCTCTCTCCCCTCATACCCCCCTCTCTTACTTTCTTTTCTCTAATCTTTTTCTTGTTCTTTTTCTCTCTCTTGCTTGCTTTCTCTTTCCTTATCTATCTCTTTGCTCTCTCTCCATCTCTTTCGCTTTCCCTTCTCTATCTCTTTTTTCTCTCACCATCTCTTTCTCTCTCTTAATCACTTTCTTCTCAAACTCATCTCTTCTTACTTTTTATATCTTCTCTCACACTTTCTCAATTACCCTCCCACACTCCTTCCCTTTCTCCCTCCCTGACTCTCACTCTCTAGCTTTCTCTCTCTCTCTATTTCTCTCATTCACCCTCCCTTTCTCTTCCATCCCTTTCCTCTCTCTTTCTCCCTTTCTCCCTCACTCGCTCTCACTCGCTCTCTCTCTTCTTTTTCTCCCTCTTTAATTATCTCCCCCTCTTATGCCTCCACTCTCTTTCTCATACTCTCTATTCTCTACCTTCTCCTTTTTTGCTCTTTCTTCCTTTCTATCTCTTTCATTTTCTACATCTTTTCCCCTCTATTCTTTATCACTCTATCTTTTCCCACCAACCTCCATCTCTCGATCTTTTTCTCTCTTCTCACTCCCTTTATCTCTCTCTTCTCCCCTCTTTCTCTCATGCTCTCACTTCTCTCTCTCACTCTGCTTCACTCAATCTCACTCAACTTGCCTCTCACTTTTACTCTCCCTCTACTATCGCTTTCTCCCTTTTATATTATACCTCTCTCCATTCATCTCTCTCTATTTTTTTCTCACTCTAGGTTTATTAGTCTATTCTCCTGCTTCATCTTTTCTCGCCCTCGTTCTCGATCTCGCTCTCTGTCTCTCTGTTTCTCTATGTCTCTTATACTCGCTCTAATTCTCTCCATATTTTGACCTCTCTCTCGCACTCCTTTGCCTTCTTCCCAATCACTCGCCTCCCTCCCTCCTTCTCACAGTTTCTCTCTATCTCCTCTTCCCTCCCTCTCATTCTTCTCTCTCTACTTTATCTGCCTATCCCTCCCTCCCTCTGTCAATACCTCTCGCTCTTTTCTTTTTATTCTATCTCACTCTACCTCTCACACTCTTACCCTCTCTCTTAGCCTCTCCTACTCCTTTCTCTCCCTCTCTCTCTCTTCTTCTCTCCATCTCTAGCTTCCTCTCTTCCTCTCTTTCTCTATCCCTCGCTTTCCCTCACTTTCTATACCTCTATCCCTCTTTATCTCCTATCGTTCTCTCTCTCCCTCCCTTTCCCACTTTATCTCTCAATTTAATTGTCTCTCTACTCTTTTATTTATCCCTCTACCTTGTCTTACTTTTCTCTTTCTCTCCCTTCCTTTCTCTCCCTCTCATGCTCTCTTACTACTTCTTTCTCTCACTCTCTCTCTCTCATTTATATATCTCTCTTTTTCTCACATGGCTTCTCTCTTCTCTTTCTTCTCATTCTCTCTATTCTATCTCTCGACTCTCGATCATTTTCTTGTTTCTCTCTCTCCCTTTCCCTCTCTACCACTCACTCACTCTCTTTCTCTCACTCCCACACACACTCTCTCTCTTTCTCTCACTCTCCTTCCATTTCATCTCTCGCCCTCCTCACACTCTCTCGCTTTATGTAGCTCATAATCATTCTCTCTCTCCCTCTCTTGCTCTTTGTCTATTTATATATATCCATCACTCTCACTCTTTCTCCCTTGCATTCTCAATATTTCTCTTTTTCTCTCCCTCTCTTTCTCCCTTTCTCTTCCATGTTATCTCTCTTGCACTTTCTCTTTCGTCTATTTCTTTCTCTCCCACCCTCTTGCTTGCTATCTTTCCTCCCTCCACCTCTCTCTATCTCACGCATGCCCTCTCCTACCCTCTCTTTCTTTCTCTCTTTGTCTCGCCTTACATCTCTCTTACTCTTCCTCTCTTTCTCTCACTCCCTAATGTCTCTCACTATTTATACTCTCTCTCCTAATCCCTCTGTCTTTCTTCCTCTCTTTTTCTCCCATTCTTTCTCTCTCATTCCCCCTCTCACGTCTTCTATCCCACTCTCTCTCATTTCCTCTCTGTCTCCTTCTCTATATGCCTCCTTCTATCCCTCCCTCCCTCCCTCTATCCCTCTCCCTATTCCTCTCCCAATCTCTCTCCCATTCACTCATACTTCTCTCTATCCATCTCTCACAATATTTCTTGATATATCTGGTTTTTTTTTTATCTTTCTCCCTCTGCCCTTGTCTTCCTCTCACACGCTTTCCCTCTCTCACTTTCTCTTTCAATCTTTCTTTCTTTCCCTCTCTCTCTCACTTGCACTCTCTTCATCTCTCTTCCATCCTCCCTCCCTCCCACTCTCACTCTCTCTAATATCTCTCTTACTCTGTTTCTCCCTTCCTTACACTCTCTCTTTTACTCTATTTTTCTCTTCTCCCACTCTCTGTTTCCCTTCATTCTCTTGCTCTCTCTTTTTTTCACTTCTCTCACTCTATCTCTCTGTCTCTTTTCTCTCACTATATCTTCTCATTGTTTCTCTCTAATTCGTTTTCTCTTCCACCCTCTCTTCATCTCTCAATTGTTCTCTCTCTTCTCTCTCCATCTCACTCACTTTATCTCTCTCACTCTATCTTTCTCATTCTCCCTTTATCTGTTCCTATCCTTTTGATTTTATCTCTCCTCACTCTCACACATTCCCTCACTCCCACTCTCTATCATTTCCTCTCTCGATAGTCTTCTTACAATCCCTCTCTCTCCCGTATATTTATCCCTAACTTTTTCTAGCGCTATACCTCTCTCTGGCTCTTCTCTCTCTACACTCTCTCTCTTTGTATTATATTTCTTCTTTCTCTCTCTCACAATCTTGCTCTCTCTCCATATTTATCTCTATTATCACACTCTCTTTCGTCTCTCTCCTATGATCTTACACTGACTCACTATCTCACTTTCTCTCTCCCACTTTAGCTTTTACTTTTGAAGTCTTTCTCACCAACTCTCTACCTATCTCATAGTCTCTCTATCTCTTTCTTATCTCTCATTTTTCTCTATCTCTCATTTTCCCTCCTCTCTCCCCCACTATGCCACCTCTCTCTATCACTTTCTCACACTCTATCCCTCCATATATCTTGTTCTATTTAATTTCCTCACTTTCTCTAACCTTTCTCACTATCTTTTTTCTTTCTTTCCCTCCATCCCTCTCACACTCTATCCCTCTCTTTATCTATCTCTCTTCATCTTTTTTCTATCTCCCTTTTTTTTCTTGCTCTCTCTTGTGCTCTCTCTCTTTTGTTATATTATTTCAATATCATCCTCCCTCTCCCTCTCATCCCTCTTTATTTATTCTCCCTCCCTCCCTCACCTCTTCTCCCCTTTCTTCATTCTTCTCTATTCTACTTCTCTCCCCCTCACTCTCTATTTTTCTGTAACTCTCTCCCTCTCTTAAGCTCTCGCATTCCTATCCTCTCCTTTTTAACTCTTCTCACTTTATCTATCCCTCCACCCCTCCCGCTCTCTTTCTTTCTTCCCCTTCCTTCCCTCCTTCTATCATTTTATCAACCTCACTCCATCTCTCTTCTCCCAGATCCTCTTTCTCTCACTCTCTCTCTCACTCTATCTCTTGCTCTATACCCCCTTCACCCTCTATCTCTAAATCTCTCTCTACCTTCCTCCCTTGATTTCTCTATCTATCACTCCCTTTTCTCTCACTTTATCTCTCTACCTCTGTTTGGTCCTCTCTCTCCCTCAAATCATTATCTCAATCTCCTCTATCTCTCTCTCTTTTGTTGTCCTTTTATCTTTTTCTTGCACTATGTTTCTATTTCCTTCTTTCCCTCACGTTCTCTATTGACCTATCTCTCTTCTCCCTTTCTTCTCCCTTCCTCTTTTTCTTTTTTTCTTTTGCTCTCCATCATATTTTCTTTTTATCACCCTCTCTCTCCCTCTCTCTACCTCTCTTAAGCCCTCTCTCTCCCTTCATTTCTCTCTCTTCCTCATTTTCTACCCTACATCGATCTTCCACTCTATCTTCTCTCTCACTCTCTCACTCTCTCACACTCGTTTATTCCTTCTATATCCTCTCTCTTTTCCATTTTCCTTCTCTCTCCTTAGCCTTTTACTCTCTCACTCTTTATCCTTCCTTCCCATCCTTATTCTTTGTATCCCTCTCTCTAGCCCTCCCTCCCTCTTTCTCTCTCATCTTTTCTCTCTCTTTGTCCTTTTATTTCTACCTCAATTCTTCTCTCTCTCTCCCTCTCACTCTTCGTATTTCCCTCCCCTTTCTCTCTTTTATTCTTTATTTGATTCGGCCCAATCTTTCTTTCTTTCAGGAAAAGATTGGGCCATGTTTCACTGCAATCAATTAGGAGACCAAAAAGGAGTCGTTGAATTCTACGCGCTTGGAAAGTTTTGGAATAAGAAGGGGGGATTCGCAGATCTTCCATACTTAGAGCTCGCAGGGTTTTGAAACCAAATACATTACCCACAATCAGAGTAAACTTGTTAGTAACAAAACCTTCTTCAAAAAGGTCTAAAGGATAAGCTACATAAGCAATATATTGATTTTCCTCCCCAATGTTGACCTCGATGTAGTAGCATCTTTCCTTGTAATGATCAAGACTGGTAAGTCCATCAGTTCACACAGTTGTCCATATACCAGTAGAAGATTCGATAGCTCTCACTCTCTCACTTAGCTTTATTTTTCTCTCACTCTCACGTTCTCTCTTTCTCTATCCCTCTCCCTCACTATTCTTTCTATCTCTTCCCTCCTGCTTCTCTTTTTGCCTCCTACTAATTCTCTCTTTCTTACTGATCTCTCTCCTCTCTCCCTCCTGCTCTCTCCACCTTCCTCTCTCTCTCTCTCACTCTTTTTACCTTACCCTCATTCTCTCTCTCACTCCCTCTCTGTTTCTCCCTCTCTCCTCCCTATCTTCTCTCTCCCTCCCTCCCTGTCTATCCGACTCTTTCTCCCGCCCTTTCTTACCCTCTCTCTAGTTTACTCTTACTCTCTCTCTCTCACGCTCACTCTCACTCTCTCTCTTATTTTCCACACACACTCTATACATCTTTCCCACCCTTTCTCTCTCTCTCTCTCCACCTCCATCCCTCTTGTTCACTCATTTTCTCACACTTTCTCTGAATCCTCACTCCCTCCCTCATCCTCTCTCTCCCCCTCCTTGTTGCGCTCTCTCACTCTCTCTTGCTCTCTACCTTCCTTCCCTCTCTCTTTCACACTTACTCACTTTCCCTCTATCACGAACACTCCTTGACTCCCTCTCTTCTTAATTCGTTCTCTATCTCTCTCTTACACCCTCTTCCTTTCTCTTTTTGTACAGCTCTTTCTTTCTCTTCCCTCACTTTATTTCCAAAGCTATAATATTCTTTTTGCATTTCTCCCTTTATTGCTCCCTATCTCTTCAGATTCACTTTCACTCTTACTCCCGCACTTGCCTACTCTCTCCTTGTAACTTTATTTTAAATTTCCCTATCTCTCACTCTCTCGTACTCTCTTTCATTGCTCTCCTATTTATCTTTCTCCTTTCACTCTTTCGATCCATCAATCAAGCACTCTCTCTTTCTCTCTCTCTCTTCACTTTTCTTCTCATTGTACCATCTCTCTATTCTCTCTTCCCTCACTCTCAGTTCTCTCTCTCATTTTCTCCCTCCATCTCCAATTCCCTTGTTCTCTCTCTTCATTCCACTAATTCTTACCCTCTCTCTCTCTAAAAGTTCTCTATTCTCATTTTTCTTATAGATAAAAAAAACCTTATGCTTTCTCTTCACTCTCCTCTCACTCTTTTTCGCTATCCCCCACTATATCTTGCTCACTTTTTCTCCATTTCTCTCTATCCCTCACACACACTCTCTCTCAATCTCTCTCTTTCTCCCTTCATCCCTCTCCTCCATCTCTATTTCTCCATGTCGCTCTATCTCCTACTCCCTAAAATTACCTATATTGCGTGAACAAGAGGGATGAAGGGAGAAAGAGAGAGATGAGATGGCTCAAGAGGATCCTTAGGGAAACTTTAAATAAGTATATCCCTCACCGATTAGGATCCTACGGTTCCCTCGTTTCGATGCCTCTACTTTCTTTCAGATTTTCTTAGTCCAAATGAATTTACTAAACTCAACTTAATGAGTTCTATATTTTCATTTAGACAATGGGAAACCTCGTTAGCAATTGTAGGTTACCTCCTCTGAGGAATTCCCGATCATCCAATAGAGATGTTTTAATTTAGTTGCAATTTTTGTTTTATGAGTTTTGTGATTAAATTTTGAGTTGTCTTATATTTTAAATGTTGTGCCGGTGAATTTTATCTTGTTTGATTTTTAAATTTTGGTTTCGGTTTTACGAGCATCCTAGTAGTTTCCGTTTTCATGTAGAGTGACATCACTATTTGACATGCAAGTTTGAAGCAAGAATTACAGAAAGCTAAATGCAATAATTTAAAAGCGTACCTGTCAATTCTTCTCATTCCTCCACCTGAAAGGTTAGTACTTGCAAGACATGTATATAATTTTGTAGGGAATTTAACTTGCAGAAGTAAATGAAGGTATAGCTACGAAACCCCAAGTTATGTCTTTATCAAATCCCGGAAGATCTTAGTGGATGATTTTAGAACAAATTATAACAAGTTCAATTCGCCCTTCAAAATTTCCAAAAGATTTCAAAGTGTTTAGGGAGTGACCCTAAATTACTTTAAAGATCTCTTAAATTATTTTGAGTTCATTATTTGAACTACTCACATTGTTCCATTAATAGTCCGAGGTTAGAGTGTGACAACCCCGTTACCAAGTGAAGCTTCACAACTCAATTATCTCAAGAATAAGATACTTAGTCAATTTGATACTTTACATTAAATATTATATGGATGAATGCCCCCAAGGAAAGCTTCAGTCATTAAAGATTTGGCACTCACCACAAATGGGCTTGGAGTGCTTAAGAGGTGTTAGTCCCCAATCATATTATCTTCTAGATCCAATCAATTTTTTTTATTCATTAAGCTTAGGTAACTACCAAGCCCTTAAAAATCATAATGGGGGAAACTATTGGTGGTTAGAATTTTAGTTTAAGTGACATATATTCTTATTTAAAGATAACTTAAGCCCATCACTTAAGAATCATTTGATCTTAGTTGACTTCCAAGTCATGTAGATTAGTGAAATAATGATTTTGTAGATATTGTAAAAAGATGATAAGTTGGTTTCTTCCTTTAACCCATCGTATTTCAAACATCGAACATATTTATTAAGGATCAAAATTTCCCATCCCCAATGGTTAATCCTAAATATTGGTTAAGGCACCAAATCCTAAAATTACTATCCTGCCCTTGAGGCTCCTCACCTTATAATTCTTCAAGCAAAATTTAAATGGCCTTGAAAATATTTCAGTATCATATCCATGGATTAATTAAAATATCGGAGAGGAAAGTATGATTTTTCAAATTTTGATTTAATTTAAAATAATTATTTTAACCAAAAAATAAGATTTTTCATTGCTAATTTATTTAATTAATTAAAATAAAGTTTTAATTTATAAGAAAATTATTTGAGGTTTTCCTAGGTCAGAAGAATGCTTAAGCAAAATTTTATTTTTTCTCAAATAATATTGTAATTACTATAATTATTTAGAAGTCGTTTGTAATGATTATTTAAATACAAAAATATGTTTTAATCTTCCAAAATTATTTTAATTTTTTTATTAAAGCCCTCATAAGTGCAACAAACTCAAAGGAATAAATTTTATATTTTTATGATTTATTTTTAATTTATTGCAATTATTTTAATGAGAAAATAATGAAAATACATTTTAGGCCTTTAGAAATTTATTTTTAATTTTGAAAAATCAGAAATAATATTTTAAGGGGTCCCAAGAGATGAGGAAACAATTGCACACATTTTGAATTTTTTTATATTTTTGGAATTTTAATTTTTTTAATTATTTTTAATTCAAAATGTACTTTAAGATAAAATATTTTCCCAAAAATAGCTTTTATTTTTATTAAAGCCCCTGGTCACATGGAACCAAGAAAACTATTTTTCATAATTATCTATACTTATTTAATTTAATATAATTTATTTTGTGCAAAGATACTATTTTTACTCACAAAATCCACTTTAATGGCCAAATCAACTTAAATAAATTTGAATTTTTTACAATTAGTTGGAATGATTTTTAAAAATAATGTGGAATTAATTTTTTTAAATTTTGGTTTATATTAAATTTAAATAAATTAATACAAAGTAAAAATATTTAATTAATAATAGAATGACACATAACTATTTAAATCATCACATTATTTTTCTTAGGCTCCTCTGATCACAGGAAATCTAACAAAATGAATGCAATAATTTTTTGAGGGATATTTTAATTTATATTATTAAATAAAGCCAAAATAGCCACTTAGGCTTGAAAATTAGGGTTAGAAGCACAGAGGTTTTCTCTAACTTTTGAAAAATCAGCGGAGGTACCCTCTATCATGAGGAATCAACCCTAAAAATTCCAAGGCACATTATTTAAATCATAATGATTTAAAATACCTCAGAGAGTATTTAATTAATTAAAATCATATACTTGACAAATAATTTTTATTTTTGATCCACATTATTCTCTTCTGTTCACTGAGCAAAAGGGTATTTTTCTTTTTTTTTTATGATTTGATTTTTCTATGCAAAGATGCAAAGTTATGATTTTTCCAAGATCTGTTATTTATTTAAATCAAGAATTTCTTAATTTTCTATTCATCTCAGTCCAGCGAAGCATCATCCTCGTGCTTCCCAAAATGCCACGCATTGCATCTTGGTTCGGCACTGCCATATTAATCAATAGCCATGTCTCCCACTATTCATGCACGAAGACTCCATCTGGCTTGATCTAGTCCATTAGTTCAATACACGCTTGATGAGATGGCTCTCTGTCTTCGTCCCTGATAGCCAGAGCCCTTGAGTCGTCAAACTTTTAAACCTAAGACCTCACTTAATACTCAACTAAATCACATGGGGTTTGTTCCTATACCTTCATCTACTTAAGGATAACACATCCATGTGGTTATAATTTCATCAAATCAAACTTTTCTTCATATTGGACCAAATCGAGCTCAAATTTAGGGTTACTCATCCATACCTTTGTTTGAGAGGGGAGTCATCAATCAGATGCTTTTGGAAGCCAATATGGAGTCCAATGAACCTTCTGGATGTGTTGGTTCCCTCTGATGTATACTCCAAGTAGGAATTCAATGAAATGGGGTGTGGCCTTGGTCTAGGAGTGGTTTGGAGAGCTCAAAAGAGGGGATTTCAATGGGGATCTTCCTCTCTTGCTCTGAGGAAGCTTAAGAGCAGTTTAATTTGAAGTTTGGTGAAGTTTGGAGGACATTCAAAATTTGACCTTATTTTGAGCTCAAAAATTGAGCTCAGATGATGGGGGAAATGTCCAAGGGATGGTTGCAATAAGCTTAGGCAGTCTTGGAGGAGTTCTAGGAGCAATTTGATAAAGTTTCCCTAAGGAAATTGGATTGCTCTCTTTTTTTGTCCTTAGAGGAGGAGGGCTTAGAGTGGGTATCAGGGCTTTAAATTGGGTGCAAGGTAGACCTGAGGTGGAGGGCTTTAAAGTGCTAAAAGCCAATCCGAACTGAGAAGCTTCAAATTGGGGGGTGGCTCTCTGTTTTAGGATTTTCCGGCCACTAGGCTTGCTGGCAGGGTCAGGGGTGGTGGTCAAAAAAGTCAGGTGAGCTAGGGGGAGGGTTAATTAAGATTAACCCTTAATGGTTTGGCATGGTGGTGGATATATTTTGTCTTAGGCTCAAAAAAGGATAAAATCCCCTAAATCAAGGGACCATTGGCCCATGGCTTATCTAAGGTGGGCTGTGAATCTATCCTAGTCACTAGGGTCCATTTAGTGGTTGTGGCATTATTAATTTGTTCATTTAGGCATGACTAAGTCAAATTTGGTTAATGGGTTCAATTTGGGTCAAATTGTCTTTTGAGATTGATTCTTAACTTTCAATTCTCATTTTTAGAATCAGCCCTTAACTTCTGATTCCCTCCTTTTGAGATCAGTCCTTAACTTCTAATCCTCTATTTTGAGATTGATCATTAACTTTCAATTCTCATTTTTGAATCAGTCCCTAACTTTTGATTCACTCCTTTCGAGGTCGATCCTTAACTTTGAACTCTTTTTTGAGATTTATCATTGACATTCAAACATCATCTTGGAATCAGCCCTTAGCTTCTGATTCACTTCTTTCGAGGTCGCTCGTTAACTTGCGACTCCTCTTTTGAGATTCATAATTAACTTTCAATTCTCATTTTTGGAATCAGCCCTTAACTTCTGATTCCCTTCTTTTGAGATCGGTCCTTCACTTATGACTCCCCCTTTTGAGATTGATTCTTAATTTTCAATTCTCATCTTAGAAGCAGTCCCATCATTTTTGAATCAGTCCCTAACTTTTGATTCACTCCTTTCGAGGTCGATCCTTAACTTTGAACTCTTTTTTGAGATTTATCATTGACATTCAAACATCATCTTGGAATCAGCCCTTAGCTTCTGATTCACTTCTTTCGAGGTCGCTCGTTAACTTGCGACTCCTCTTTTGAGATTCATAATTAACTTTCAATTCTCATTTTTGGAATCAGCCCTTAACTTCTGATTCCCTTCTTTTGAGATCGGTCCTTCACTTATGACTCCCCCTTTTGAGATTGATTCTTAATTTTCAATTCTCATCTTAGAAGCAGTCCCAAACTTATGATTCACTCTTTTGAGGTCGGTCCTTAACTTCTGACTCTCTTTTGAGAATGATCCTTAAATTTTAATTCTCATTTTGGAATCAGTACCTAACTTCTGACTCACTTCTTTTTGCGGTTGGTCCTTAACTTCACACACTCCCTTGAGATTGATCCTTAACTTTCAATTCTCATTTTAGAATTAGTCATTAACTTCTGATTCCTCTCTTCTTTCCAGGTCGGTCCCTAACTTCCAACCCATTTTTGAAACAAATACCTAAACTTCAACTCCCACTTTGGAGTCCTCACTTACATACTGATTCCCATCCTATATGAACACCTGAAATCTGATAATTCAAAATCAACTCTCTAATCCCTAGTGAAAGTTCTACTTCTTGATTTTGATCAAATATTCACTTGCTAATTCCACAGCAAAAATATATAACACACAATTCTACACCTCTTTTCAAGTCTGTTGACTTAGGAGTCTATATTAGTTTTTCTTATCTCGACGGTCAACGCCAATACAAGAGATTATTGCGCAGAGACGTTGGGAAGTGTGTTGACCTCATTTTTGGTTGAGGTCTAGTTTTTCTTTTTAGTAGCCTAAGGTCTAGCCATAAGACTTCCTATTGACTATTCCTAGAAAACTAGAAAAGGAACCCTCACCATTAGAAATTCTAAACTCCTCTTTACTCAACTTGAAGCTCTACATGTTGGTCCTAACCACTTGTACTTAGTAGGTGGGGTCAATATGAGGGAGCTCAAGGTGAATTCCCATAGAACTGCTTGCCCTTAGGGTTGAATCTAGGTGTTGGTATAGAGCTAATACACTCACTAGAATCACCTCACTCACAATCACTCAATACCCTAAACCCAAATTCCTTGACTTTGATCCCTTGACCCTTTGGGAGACTCATGTAGATGGTCCTCTAAACCTACTAGCCCTAGGCTGGGGTTTAGCTAAGACCAGTAAATAGATGACCCACATGGGGTTCCCATTGGTTCATAGCTTATTTATGGTGGTTGGCACCCCAATTCTATAAAAAATGCTCAACTTGGCCTTTTGCCCCAAACTTTCCCAAATTACCTAAGTACCCTCGAAACCCTAAATTTGGCTAAAATTCCCAAATTTACCCAAATTACCCAAATTTGTTCAAACCCAAATTTGTTCAAAATCCAAATTACCCAAATTTGTTCAAAATTCATTTCAAACCTTTTAAAAACATCCAAATTACCCAAAATCACCCAAGAATTGTCAAATTACCAAAATGACCCTAGGCCCAAAATTTCAAAAATTCCAAAAAATCCCAAAAATTTCCAAAACCTTCCAAATATTCTCAATTTAAATTTCTCAACTACCACATGACCCAATTTGACCATTTTGACCAAACCCCCCAAATTGCCTTTAAAGGCTCATGTTTCCCCAAATTTATTGTTTTCGTTCATTTTTCTCTCTTTTATTTTAGAAGGAGTCGTCAGCTTTTCGATCGTCGTATACTTCCCCCATTCAAATAAATTTCCCTCTCGAATCAGATCAATGATTCGAAGAGTAAAGGAACCAAATAAAAAGGGACATATAAAAGTGGTAAATAAAAGAAAACACAAAACGTGGAGAGCCTACGTGCGGTCTACGTGCGGTAAACCTTGCAAAACCTTGCAAGGATAGGTTAAGACTGTCCGTCCAAACAAGATCGAGCGAAAGCACCTTAAACCGATATTCGCAAAAGAATACCTACTTAGAATACTCATAACCAGAGATTCAAGTGTAGGTGCCTGTTATGGGGTCAAGAGCACTCTCAAGGGGACGTATCTCTCATGGTTAATTACAACTTAGGGGGTGCCGAAGAATACTCATGATAAAAGGAGTTTTGCATGGATTATCGTGAACCTAGGGCAATAGGAACTCAAAGGAAGGATATTCAGTGTGGGAACAGTCCTGATGCTTCGAAACTCGTGCTAAGACATCAAACAAAGAACGAGTCTCTCACATTCCAAATGAGTAGTGGCTCATCGACACACGGGGCCCATGGAATAACCTAAATCATCTTGACAGGGATATCCAAACACGTTAAAGCACGTCCGGGCCATAAGGCAGAGAACAAATCATCGTCTCCCAAATAGGCGGCAGCTCATCGTCATCGAAACGTCAAAATGATGTCAACAAAGTGAAGGAGCGACAAGGCTCAAAGGGGCTCAACAAAAAGGAAGGTAGAGTGATCCTAAAAGGTAGAGGTAATTGGGTCGGGGTTCATCCGCAGCTATTAGGACCCTAAGTCTACCTGATCGTGAAGGTAATTGACCCAACACATTCTGAGATCTCCAGTCAGCAAACCGTGAATTGTGTCGTCTACAGAAACCTCGATAGCCCTAAGGTCAAAGAAAAGAAACTCTATCCTATGATTAAATGCTGGAGCTCCAAGAGGTGGGCTTATACCTACCAAAGTGGCAAGGATGTCTCAAGAAGGAAAAGAAAATGGAGGTTCAGCTACAAAGCTAGAAACGCTCCAAATAAATGGAGTTACACCCTGTCTGGGTCATGGAGCCTTCTAACACCCTAGGTGCACTAGACAACCACCTATGAAGAGGTATGTTGGGCCAGTCAGGTTAGAGAAGCACGGGGATACCTCCTCGGGACATGCAAATATGATGCAGTTATCTAGAGCGGTCCTTAAGTATTGTGGAGGCCCTGTTAACATATGCAGGAAAGTAAATGTTGCAATTTTTAAATCCTGAATATTTTAATACTAAATTTTAATTATCTTTAATATTTTATATAGGATTTTGTAGAAAGTTACAATTTTAGGGTCCTTAATAAGCCTAGATTATATCAGGAAATTCCAAATAAACCATAGAAAGAAATAAGAAAAACACATATAAGTGCAAGCATGCAATATGATGCAAAAAGCAAAGCAGAAGCAAAGAAGGCCAAATCAAAATAATAAACAGGTCGGTGCCGCTGGGTTGGCAACATATCCCAGACAAGAAAAAGGTGGTCAGACTCTACATGTACATGTCCGGTCCTAATTCTATACATCAATATAAAATGTAGAATTAAGATACGGGGCATGAGCATCTGCTCTTAGTCCCCTCAACGTGGTTCCTGCGCCAAACGCCACGAAACCCGTGCCCGTATCTTATTTTTGCTACAGGACTCTCCTAAACTCTAAAGTACATAGAGAAAAGAAAAAGACTCAATCCTGCATGAAAACTAGTGTCAACTGGAACGCTCACATGCAAATAACTTATCTTGAGTCATGCCTTAAAAGTGTGGGAGCTAATAGCACCTGCAAGCAGAAGGGTCAGAAATCATTACTTGCTCCCCCTATAGCGGTACCTGTGTGTGTGTGTGCAAATAAATAAGCATGGCTCCCTGCAGAAGAATGCCCTAACATACTACCACACATATGCAATATGCAGGCACACCACAAGCATATATTTTGGCCTCGTAATGGACCAACAGCTGGACCCCGGTCTCCTACTACGAGGGCCTATAAGGTAAGAGGAATAAGGAAGTGTGCTAGGATGTTTGAAGGATCCAAGTATTGAACTTCTTTCAAGGAATAGGACCCAGACCTTGTAGAGGGGAAATTAAAATGCAAACAGGTATAAAAACCTACGGCTGAGTCAACTGCTTTAGTTGCAGCAATCTGATCCTATTTCTCTAGATGCCCTTGCCCAATGTAGGGACAGGCGAGACCTCTGAGAAACCCGGAACAACGGGGGCTTGGACAATCATCAAACTAGAGAAAACATTTCCTCTTAAAGAGGAAGGTCCTCCTATGATATTCTTGGCCATAGAACTCGTGGCAGAAACAACACAAATTGTGAGGTGAGTATGACCTATATCCTGAGAAGGAAAGAATCTCCTATCAATCCTAGCTAGAGTATAGCCCACACAGCAGATAGAGCAGAGAAATGATTCTCAGCTGATGGGATCTCAGCGTTATCCCATGCTGGAATAAAAATGTTTCATGTTGGGAACCTGGTCCACACAGTCATAGGACAAAAAGCTAATGCTCAGCCGACGGGAATTAGCATCATCTCGGGCTAGAACCAAAGAGAGTCCTGGTGGGGACATACCACACCACCAACTGATAGTACCATAAGAAGGTAACTCTAGCACTCATAGATAGAGTAACATCTAATGGATTAAAAATCCTCAAGGAGGTAGAGGGACTACTAAAGAAGTTAGGAAAAGAGAAAGAGCGTTGTAGCACATCGCCAACTGGTACTAGTCTCTTCCTCGAGGGAAAAGTAGCACTGATACGAGCTACTACAATGAAAGGAGTGACACACACAAAACTCCTCATTTTCAAAGGAGGACATATAGCAAACATCCAATAGGGACGTTGTCTGCACAACTGGAGACATTAGCAAAATGACTTACAATTTGGAAGTCAAAGGCACCTCCTAACTTGGAATCAGGATAGATATAGAAAGCTGAAGCAGAACATGTTGCTAAATTTGCAGCAATATATTCTTATTCTTCCTGGCCTACCTGTCTAATTGAGGGACAGGTGGAACCTCAGGAGAACCGGAATAGAAAGTGAGCCGAGACAAAAGTCACAACGGTGACAGCAGTGATAGATCTAATGCTGACAGAAGACTCCCCTGCCTATGGCAGGGAGATCCGTAAGAAAATAGAGGAACGGGTCTGGAGAAGAACATCAGGTGCTACGGCACATTACTGTCAAGCATCGACCTTCTTTTTACAAAAGAAGCGAGCACGATGTGAGCCGCTGCAGCAAAAATAGCTCGATATACATGAATCCTGGTTTAAGGGAGGGCACAAAGCAAAACACCACAAAGAACGTAGGAACATCTCAATATGCACATCTCCCCTTTTAAAGGGGCACATAACAAATGCCTCAGAAGGTGTAGGAGCAGCTCAATATGCACATCTATCCATTTGAAAGGAGGGCATAGAGCAAATGCCTCAGAGAACGTAGGAACAGCTCAATACGCACGTCTCCCAATTTAAGGGGGAGGGCACATAGTAAACAACTCAGAGGGCGTAAGATCACGTAAGATAATCCGACAAAAGTGCTCGAAGGAACTGAAAGGTATGGCACCTTCAAAAGCACAGAAAATCCTCTGGGAGAAGGGAAAGGGTTCCCCCAGAAATAGCGATCGTATCCATCTTCCTTCTCTTTCACGTCTCAGGGAAAAAAGGAACAACGATCAAAAATAGGAAAAGGTTGAGAAATTCAATCATAAAGTACAACGACATTGATGCTTGCGATAATGCAGTGATCAAACTGTCGAGGGTGAGAAATGGACATAATGCATCAAATTGTTACCTCTAGCAACTGATTCATGAACTGAAAAATAAGGTCTCATAAAAAGGCTCAACTCTGACTGAGAGGAAGAAAACCAAGTCATGATAATACGAGTGAAACTCCTCATATGGAAAGAGGCTATAAGCGAAGAAGCAAAACTCCAAGTATGGAGAGAGAGACTCGTCCCCAGCAGAGTCGCTATTCTTGTGAATATGCTGGGATCCGCAAGTCACCCAAGCGAAACTCCAAGTATGGAGAGAGAGTAACCTACCCAGCAGAGTCACCAATATGTTTCTGTTTATTTTTCTCTTTTTTATTTTAGAAGGAGTCGCCAGCTTGTCGATCGTCGTATACTTCCACCATTCGAATAAATCTCCCTCCCGAATCAGATCAATGATTCGAAGAGGAGAGGAACCAAATAAAAAGGGACATACAAAAAAGTGACAACAAGAGAAAACACAAAATGTAGAGAGCCTACGTGTGGTAAACCTTGCAAGGATAGATTAAGAGTGTCAGTCCAAACAAAATTGGGCAAAAGCACCTTAAACCAATATCTGTAAAGAATACTTACGTAGATTACCCATAACCAGAGATTCAGGTGTAGGTGTCTGTTCTGCGTTCAAGAGCACTCCTAAGGGGATGTATCCTACTTGGTTAATTACATCTTAGAGGGTGCCCAAGAATACTCTTCATAAAAGGAGTTCCGCTTGGATTATCGTGAACCAAGGGCAATAGGTACTCAAAGGAAGGCTATTCTGTGTGGGAACAATCCCGATGCTTCAAAACTCAAGCTAAGCCATCGAATAGAGAATGAGTCTCTCACATCCCAAATGGGTAGCGGCTCATCGACACACGGAGCCCACGAAATAACCTAAATCATCTTGATGGGGATATCCAAACACATCAAAGCACGTACAGGCCATAAGGGTAGAGGACAAATTGTCGTATCCCAAATGGGCGGTAGCTCATCGGCATCGGGGCATCAAAATGATATCAACGATATCAAGGACGAAAAGGGCTCAAAGGGGCTCAACAAAAAGGAAGGTAGAATGATCCAAAAAGGTAGATGTAACTGAGTTGGGGTACCACAGACCCGTCATCCACAGCTATTAGAAACGTAAGTCTACCTTGTCGTGAAGGTAGTCGACCCAACTCGTCCTAAAATCCCTAGTCAGCAATCCGTGAATTACGTCATCCACGGGAACCTCGATAGACTTAATGTCAAAGGAATAAAACTCTATCCTATAAATAACAGTTGGAGCTCCAAGTGATGAGTTTTATACATGCAGAAGTGGCAAGGATGCCTCAAGAAGGAAAAGAAAATGGAGGTTTAGCTTCAAAGCTATAAATGCTCCAAACAAAAGGACTTATGCCCTGTCTGGGTCACAGGGCCTTCTAACACCCTAGGCGCACTAGACAACCACCAATAAGGAGGTATGCTAGGCCAGTCAGGTTGGAGAAGCACGGGGACTCCTCCTCGGGACATGCAAAAATGATGCTGTTATCTAGAGCGGTCCTTAAGTATTGTGGAGGCCGTATTAACATATGCAGGAAAGTAAATTTTGCAATTTTTATATCCTAAATATTTTAATCCTAAATTTTAATTATCTTGAATATTTTATTTAGGATTTTGTAGAAAGTTACAGTTTTAGGGTCTATAATGAGCCTAGATTATATCGTTAAATCTCAGATAAACCATAGAAAGAAATAAGAAAAACACATGCAAGTGCAAGCATGCAATATGATGTAAAAAAGTAAAGCAAGCCAAATCAAAATAATAAACAAGCCGGTGTCGCTGGGTCGACAACATTTCCCAGAAAAGAAAAAGGAGGCCTGACTCCGCATATACATGTCCGGTCCTAATTCTATACATCAATATAGATATGGGGCATGAGCATCTGCACCTGGTCCCCTCTATGTGGTTACCGCGCCAAACGCCTCAAAAGTCATGCTCGTATCTTATTTCAGCTACAGGACTCTCCTAGACTATAAAGTACCTAGAGAAAATAAAAAGACTCAATCCTAAATGAAAACCAGTGTCGGCGGGAAAGCTCACATGCAAATAACGCATCTTGAGCCATGCATTAAAAGTGGAGGAGCTCATAGCAACTGCAAGCAGAAGGGTCAGAAATCATTACTTGCTCCCTCTATAGTGATACCTGTGTGTGTTTAAATAAATAGGCATGACTTCCTGCAAAAGAATGCCCTAACATACTACCACACATATGCAACATGCAAGCACACCACAAAGATAATGCAAAAGAAAGATACCTGATTAGGGCAACCAATCCAACAAAGAACAATAGCTAGACTTCAAAAAGACTACGTAGAACCCTAAATCCTAGCCTAGCACACCATCTAACAAAAAGTGTGTCAACCTAGTATCTAAGTGGTAAGCTTGGGTATAGTATGACTTTGACAGGGTCGTCATACCGGCCCCATCCTAAAGATCAAAAGGATTTAAAGGGTGTCACGAAGAGTGGTGACACGAGTTAGATCTATTAGATCTTTAGCACAGTCATATTCATGTCAATCCCAACGGCTTAACTTACATTGCTCACCAAGATCAACCCAGCAAGCGATGCTTGTTAAGGCATCGCAACCAACACGGAGTCACTCTCCTGACTAGCCTGGCATGGCTATCCATGCAAACATGCAAATGCAAATAAAAACATTCATGTGACAGAAGTGATGAGTTTGTCGTGAGGCAGTGACTTAAGAAAAGGTGGGCATGCTGTGGGGGTAGCAACCCTAACAAATGGGTGTGTCATAGCGGTAGTGACCCGAAGAGGTGTGTCGAGGTGACTGTGACCAAAACTGATGGGCGTGTCGTAGCGGCAGCAGGCCGAAAAAGTGCAACACAAGCAAACGATAATGATCATGCAAGCTAACACATACCAGATGCAATATGCAAATAGATAAGCATGCGATATAATGCAAAAGCAAACAAACATGCATGTGACCAGTCGACCGGACTGTGATGGCCGGTCGAACCAAAGTGATTGGTCTACCAAGTCAGAGCGACAGTCAAACTAAAGTGAGATGCTCATCAGGTCGGGGCGGCCGATCAAAGTGAAGTGAAATGCTCGTCGGGCTGGGGTGGCCGGTCGGAGTGAAGTAAGATGGCTTGCCAGGCTGAGGCAACCAACGAGAGCAAGGTGAGAGGCTCACAAACCTGGGTGGCAAGTTGAAACTAAGTGAAATGCTCACAGGGTTGGGGCAGCCGGTCGAAGCAAAATCAAATGCAACGTGCTCCAAGCAAAAATGTAATATGCAGCAAACCAACATGCAGGCAGCAAACTGGGCTCGTGCTAACGACCTTACCTGGGAGACCTAAAGTTTAGACCCTTGGATGTGCGGCACCGCCACCTCTTGGTTTGGTGAGGAAATGTGCGTTGTTTCTCCCCGGATCTCCGAGGGAGAAACTCTCCAAGGCGTCACGGAATAGGAAAGCTACAAATTTTTTCCTATTTTTGCGAACTACTCTAGATTTTACAAAGCAAGCCAGCTACAAAGCTTCTCTTGCTTTTCCAAGTTTGACCTCCCAACTTCTCCAAGTAAAGCTGGGGAATCCAATGCAAGGGGAGTGAGGGACTCCGACCCATCGGGACTTATGTTAAGGCTCACAACAAGTGGGGAGACACTCGGCTCTACAAGGGGTACTTGGCCACGCACAGCGAGTCCTAATCTAAAGGATGGCTCAAGTAAAACAAATGATGCATCACACAGGTATGTCATCGCACCGACCCACGCCGGTTCACACACCCCATATGGGCGATCGAACCCACACGCCTAGACACCACTAATCCTAAAGCTAACTAGGAGTTTAGGGGATCTCACAACCGTGATAGTTTTTGATGTGTGTTCTTTGTTTGCTGCAAGCTTGACGGCATCCGATCCATGCTCCAGTATGCCTCGCAAAAT
Source organism: Phalaenopsis equestris (assembly GCF_001263595.1). Classification (NCBI taxonomy): domain Eukaryota; kingdom Viridiplantae; phylum Streptophyta; class Magnoliopsida; order Asparagales; family Orchidaceae; genus Phalaenopsis; species Phalaenopsis equestris. The sequence continues at coordinate 20,897 of NW_018251149.1, read as the reverse complement.
GCGCACAGAACAACAAAAACACATATGAGGTTGTGAGGTATGAAAAGCAACCCAAAAATAATAATTATGACATATAAAAAAATATAACCAAAATATACCTTCGCGAGAGAGGTTGCTCGATGACGGCAAAGGAAGGGAACCCAAAAAATGAAAGACGCACGCGCCTCCTTGAACAGCGGCAACGCTCGCTGTTCGGTGATGTCAAAGTGCTCTCGCAAAGTATCCGGCCGCCGAGAAGGTAAAATGGTGAGGTGAAGGAGTTAGCTCGCCGGCGGTGTGCACCGAGAGTGAAAGAACCATATCGGAGAGCCCAAATCTGAAGCTCTCCTCGCTGATTTTCTGTTGTATAAATTTGAAGCCGGCGAAGAGGGAAGTCGGTGAGGAGGGAAGCCGACGAGGAGGAACCAAAAAGTGGATCGGCTGAAACAAACTAAATTTCAAAAAAAAGGACATCGGTCAGCTACAAACCGAAAAAAGCAGCAGTGAAGGAGAACCCCAGCTAGGGAAGCTACTCTGGCGGCTGAGAAACACGCCGACGAGGTGGCCGATGGGAGGGAAGAACTTCGGCGCTCGGCTAACTGAGGAAGAAGAGCTCTGGCGCGTCTGGCCGGGGAGATCTGCTGCAGGGAAGGCTTTCAAGCGGAGTTGGAGGCCGGCTACTTCGTTCATCGGTGAGGGAGGTCAACGCCGGTGAGCTCGGGAGGAGGCAGGCGAGTGGCGGCGGGTTCCGTGCGTAGGGTTTGCCAGAGGGAGAGAACTGCTTCCCTTTTAAGCCTATATATCGTTAATAATTATGATATTAATAATATAACATTAATATATAATAATATATAATAATATAACTTTAATAATGTTTATAATATATCGTTAAAAGTATAACGTTAATAATAATATATATATATATATTACATATTATCTTATTTATAATATTATAATTATCGTTCACGTATTCTTCAACCGTATACATCCTTGCGGTGGAGTGAATGTCCTTTCTGACTAAAGTTGACATTCCAAACGCATCCGCGCAGTCATTTTCACCATTCGGGGTCTTCCAGAACACCTTTTTTTACTATCAAGCCAAAAACGATAGTTTCCATATTTTTACCCCACCCGCGAAGCTGTAGCGAAGTGGACATCCTCCGTAAGTGAAATCGACATTTTGGGCACACTGGCGGGATCTGTTTCATCATCAGGGTTCATTCGGACCACTTCGTCAAGAAATCAGGCCAATTTCAAAACAAAATTGCTCGCAATGCGTCACATAATATACGTTGGCCCAATCAGAGTCATTGGACTTGAAAAACGCCGACCACCTGTCACCTAAGTGAATGCATAAGCGAAAGCTAAAGCCTAGCAGAATGAACCTGGCTACGTGCCCCTCAACATGTGCCGAAAGGTCTTGAGTGAGCGTCTCGAAGCACCGAATGCTGCGGACGAACAGTAGATCATCTTAAGCCGTGCAAGTGGACACTCTACACTCATCACATCAAAAATTGATGCCAATGTTTACCTCAAATGTCCATGAATTTTTGCATAATTTTCCCCACTTTCAATTCTAAAGTCAAATTAACCTTCCATATGATGAATATAAACCAAATCCAAGCTCAACTGACCCATGTTTTGTGCTCAATTTTGATCTAAATCAAACCCCCAATTTTGGCCATATGACTTAATCTCACCAAATTGAAGATATAGCCTACTCAATTTGCCACAATTTATGTTGAAAACTCTTTGTAACACTCCTACACATCAAACTTGACCTTGAATTTGCCTTGGCAAATCACGAATTACATTTAATTTTGACCAAAGTCCAAAGCTCCAATTTTGCCCTAAATTTTCCATTCCTCAAAATTCCACCAAATTGATTGCCTTAACCCCAAAATTGGCTCACAATTTATGTTGAAAACACTTCATCACATTCCTATTGATCATTCTCAATAATCAATTTGGACTTAGCCCAAGCCTAGCCCAATCTAGACCCAAGACTAGCCCAACATGCCCAAATTGACCAAAATCCAAAAATCCTTCAAATTGAGCCCCCAATTGAACTCAAAATCATTTTAAGTCTTCACCAAAAATCTTCTTGACAATTGTCTACACAATGTTGATAGATTAATTGGGCTCAAGGTCATTTCTAGCCTATCCCAAACCCAAGATTTGGCCATGTGCACCCTCATTGAACCCTTCACCAAATATTGACCAAGCCATGTCAAATTGGCCAACCAAAGATCACCACAGCTACTAAGGCCTTTCTTGGGTCCATGCTAAACCATACAAAATGCACCAAACCATGCTATGGACTAATGGGACCATAGGTTAAAGAATTTTTCCCTATATTTTGGTCTTAAGCCAAAATCCTCAATATTATGAATAACCCTTGGGGGTAAGTTATAATTAAACCTCCCTCTGGCTCACCTAACCTCTTGGCCAGCTCCCCTTCCTTGTCGGCCAGCCTAGTAGCCAAAAAATATGAAAACCATGAGCCACCTTTCCTAAATCCAAACCCAATCCAAATCTTGAGGCCACCTCATCTAATTTAAAATTTAGAGCCTCTCTGCCCTCCACATAGGCATCACTTTCCACCCTTCAATTAACCCACAGAGCCACCATTGAACATTTTTACGGAAGCTCGCCTCTATGGCCATGGGGAGAGGTGCTGAAATTTTCTCAAAGAGAGACCTCCAAATTTATCCCACGGCCTCTTTGAGTCCTCATCAGCTCAAGCCAATCATTTTCCCCCATTGATCCCCACTTTGGAAGCTCAATTTGGAACTCAAACTTCTACCAAAACCAGTACAGAACTACCGATAGTTCCACAGTCCACCAAACTCCAGTTAAACTCACCCACAACATCTCCACAGTGAAAGAAGAAGAAGCCCCATCAAATCCCCCTCATTTAGAGCCTCTAGCATAGCTCTAGACAACACCTGAAATCAAGCTTGGACGAATTCAGGCTTATACCTATCACCATAGCAACAGACCCAATCCCTATCCTCCTTGGACCTCCACGAACGTGCTGAGCACCTCTGATTAAAGATTCCCTTCTCAGAGCAAAGGTATTGAGCTTCCCCTCTTCCAGAGACTATTTTGATTCTCCATTTGATTAGGGTTTGTTTCATGGCATGTTTACCACATGGATATGTTCTACTAGTCAATACAAAAATTTAGAAACAAATTTTACTTGATTTGTTTGAGAAATGAGTGAGATATCAAGGTTTGAAAATGACGGTTCTCAGGCTAGGGCATCGGGGATGATGATCATGCATCGTTGGATCGCGCATGTATCGTACGGACGGCTCTAATCGCACCGGATGGAGAGACAACATAAAAAGACATGGCATGTGGCTGTTGGCATGGAAGGCAGAGTCAAATGGGAGCATGCCATGAGGAGCTTTGAGGCGTCATAGGTTCACGTGGCGCCACGTCACTTAAGTAGAAAAATAGGACTTTTCTGATTTATTTAATTCCCTAAACTTTAAAAATTCATATCTTGGTGTAGAAAATCACAAAAATAAAATAAAAATACCCGCTTGCTCATTAAACAGAGAAGAACAATGTGGAAATGGTTTGACGTTCTTTTGATGCATATGTTATTTTTAATTAATTAAATACTGTTTGGAGTCTTGATTCTCCATGCATGTAGACATTTCACCATGGCTTGAACTTTTATCATGTTGTTGCCTCTAAGTTAGGGAACATTCTCTGGTTTTTCCAAAGTCAGAGGAGATTTCTAGACAGAGATCCATATCTTTCAATTTTATGTCTATCATTTATATCAATTAATCATAATAATTAGCATGTTGCTTAAAAAATTCAACAAAAATTTGGAAGGTTTGCCATGAACAGAGAACCCTTTAGAAAGTGTTTCATGAGCCAACTCATTAAAAATGCACTTAATTTTCACAAACCCTAAAGCACAAAGAAAATCAATTTTGGGAAACATGAAAATCTGAATGACTTAATTTTAACTCTCCTCTGTAATTTGAAGTTCATAGAACTCCCCATAAAAATTTCAAAATATTTGGAGCTCATTTGATAACTCAATTTAATTTTCTATGTTAAGTGTCGTTTTTAACACTAAAATGATTTTTAATAATTAAAATACAACTCAAAAAATTATAAAAACTAGTTTTTTGGAGTTCTCTACGATTACATAAATTTTCTAAAAAAATGGTGATTAAAATAAAAATATCATTTTTAGCCTATTTTTAATATTTAAATAATTAAAAATGATAAAAATCACAAAAAATAACAAAATTAGTGGAAATGTTCTAAATTTTTTCCTAAGTACTTATGAATAATTGGAATATTTTTCCTAATTTTCTAAGTGAAGATATTGAATTTTGAATTTTCCACATTTAAAATATTTTATAGTTAATAAATTCTATAGAATTTAAAATAATTCTTAAAATTCAAATATAACTCAATAAATTATGAAGTTTGGTCCCAATAGTTCTCTTGTCTAATTCTACCTCCTGTAAAAATTTCAAGAGATTAGGCTTTTCCTTGGTCAAGTTATGGATTTTTCTTTAAAAAATCTCATTTTCACATAAAAATAAATATGTAAATTAAATTAAATTTTGAAAAATCACATTCTCTCCTATGATGTCTTAATTGGCCCATGAGTGAGGTGGGATAAAAATTTCAAAGTCATTTGAATTAAATTTGATGAATTATGAAGTATTAGAGCCTTAGAGGCAAACATATAATTTTAGAAATTTAGCCTTAATTAACATTTAGGCTTAATTCAAGAAAGGGGGAAATGGGTAACATTTGATCCTAATCAACATATTTGGATGATTGAAACACAAGAGAATAATTGGTAGGAACCAATCTCAATTCTTTCAATTAAAGGATAAATTTGTAATTTCCCTAAATTATCAAAATTTGGAAGTCTAGTCAATTAAATGATCCTAGACTTAGGGGTATGATTTTGGGTGTTGATAACTCACTAATTTAACACCCATATTTGGTGTTCAAATGACTTCCAAAACAAATCATCATCACATAAAATTCAACCCTTTTAAATTTAACTAAGACATCTACCAAAATCTTAAGGGCTTAGTAGTGACCTAGGCTAAATCAAATTTGGTTAAATGAGGATTAGAAAAGTGAATAAAAATTAAACATCTTTAAAACACTACAAGCCCTAATCAACATATTTGGATGATTGAAACACAAGGGTTTAATTGGTAGAAACCAATTTAACTTTTCTTAATTAAAAGGATAAATTTGCAATTTCCTTAAATTACTAAAATTTGGAAGTATATTAAAATAAATGATCGTAGAGATAGGAGTCTGATTTTGGCTTTTGGGTGTTGATAACTCAATAATTGAACACCCCTATTTGATGCTCAAATGACTTTCAAAAATTAATCATCATCACTTAGGATTCAACCTTTTTGAAAAAAAATAACAACTAAGACATCTACCAAAAACATAAGAGCTTAGTAGTGACCTAGGCTAAATCAAATTTCATTAAATGAGGATTAGAAAAGTGAATAAAAATTCAACATCTTTAAAAACACTACAAGCCTAAGTTAAGAAGTTGGCTAAGTGTCTTGACAAACTTAACTTACCCCTTCAAGGGTCTTCACCCACATAATCCTCAAATTAAATTATAAGTGATAATTAACCTACTCTTATGGATAATTGAAACCTCAATGTTCATTAATCATTAAAGGTATTTGCAGGATGGTTTAATAAGCAACATAATAAATTTAAAAAGAGCTCGAGACTTTTCCTCAGGCAGTGAGAGGGAGGCACGGACCTGTTTCTTTCTTCAGATATGTTGGATACCTCGGAGGTCTACTAAACTTAATATGTTTTGCTTAACAAAAATCATTCTTAACTAAATTAATAGGGACCCACCAAGATATCACCTATGGTTGGGTAGATCACCAAAACCTTACTTTTTTGCTTTACGTAAAATGCTCTCATATGCATTTTGAGTTTCAGGTGGTGGAACGAGAAGACTCGCCAGTTACACTTTTATAGTTTACAATGCCATCTTTTTGTACTTTCATGTTGTTCTTTTCATGCTTACAAAGCTTGCATGCTAAACAACAATGCCACCCTGCATGAAAATCAAAACTGCTAGGATAGCCACAAAACAAAAACCAAAAGCTAAACCAACACTAAAATCAACAAAGACAGAATTCTTCGCCACAAACTTCACACAAAACCATAAATGCAACTAAATTATGATGTCTCTATTGGATGGTCAGGAATCACTCATAAGAGGTAACCTACGGTTGCTAATGAGGCTTCCTATGGTCTAAATGAAAGTATGGAACTCATTAAGTTGAGTTTAGTAAATTCATATGAACTAAGTTAATCCAATAGAAAATAGTAGTACCGGAAAGAGGGAGCCGTGGGATCCTAACTGGTGTTTCTCTAATCAACTTTAACATCCCCCATAACACCCCCATAACATTTAAAGGACTTAAAGGACTTCAACCATAGGGTTGTCTGATTTGACATCATAACTTGACACCCTAGAAAACTTAAACTCATCAGGACGAGGAGCTTTGAGCTAGCATGGTGGGCAGCATGACCATCTTCAATAGAAAAACCTATCTTCCCCAGCTAAACCATTCCTTCCTTAGAAATAAACAACCAAGCCAATCAAAATTTACACACTAAATCTGACCACATCATCTGCCTAGTGCGACGTAAGTCCTCAACTTTTCTTTAGGCCTTTGTAAAGCCCTGCTGTACAATATAAGCCCTAACTCGTCTTAGAATTTCAAGATTGTCATTCATCACGTTTGTCACGACCTAAATCCTCACATCTTCCAATCCTCACATCTTCCAAGGTATTTGTGTGATCATTTCACACGAATGTAAGCCCTAATTAATAAAACTGGCAAGATAAAACATTCAAATAGTTTCTCTTTAAAATAGAAGCCAAACAATAGGATAGAATGGGAAGTCACCAAGGTTCTCCTCCGGATCTATGACATCCCCTAGATCTTCCTCTTTTATATTCTACTATAAATATTCAAAATTTGAGCCAATCTCTTTTCACACCTCTTTGTCCAATATCATTGAAAAGTCCTATCCTTTGAACTCCTTGAAGATAATATTTTCTGATTTTTATCCAGAGTTTTCTTAGGTGACTTCGTTCATTTAAGATGTAATTAACTATAGGGGCTTGCCCTTATAGGAAGCTCATCCAAACCCAGCTGAATATAAAATCTATTAAATTATTAATATTAAATAGTAGAAATAGTCGGCAATTAAAATGGTTTCGTAGACCAAATAAACGTCATACATTTCTTAGTTTATTTGATCGAGCCTCATCCTCAAATATTGTGTTTATCTTTCGGGATAGATACAGGGTTTAAGGTATAGTGCTCTTTCATTTAAATTGTGAAAAATATAGGGTCAGTTTGATTTGATGTTTTTCTAAACTATATATATATATATATATCTGTGTGTGTGTGTGTAAATTAAAATGTCCTTCCGATGCGGGCAACAGGATTTCAATTCCGGTGACCGACAACTTCCAACTGGCAACTCCTCCAACCAAAATACTACCAACATAACCCAAGTTATATCATGTTATTCTTGGGGTTTAGTTGAAATGGGATAACCCAAGTTAGGTCAAGTTAACCTGGTGATTCAGTTGAATTTAGTTAACGTAACTTAAGTCAGGCTGTCTTGATGATTCAGATGTATTGGGTTAACCTGAGTTATGTCGGGTTGACCAAGTGTTGACATCATTTTTTATGAGGTCTAATTTCTGCTCTTTATGATCCTAGGATCTAACCTTAAGAATTTTCTGCTAACTATCCTAGAGAACCAGTGGTGAAACCCTCTCACATAGAAATTCTAAACACTTCTTGACTCTTCTTGTGAAGTCCCACCTGAGTGCTCACAAGCCCCTAAATCTCACTTGGGATGGTTAAGACTAACATTTGAAGACCCAAGAGAGAGTTCTAATTAGATCAATGAGACTTTAAAGAAACCCTAAGAGGTCTTGCTCATAACCTCACATACACACACAACCCTTGAAAACACTTGTACTTAACCTGCCTCCTGATTCTATCTAGAGACTCATATGTGTGGCCCCATGCCCCTAGTCTTTGTCTAGGGTGGCTAGGACAAATATGTGGAGGACCCAACATGAACTTACCCATGAGAATTATGAATTTAGGGGAGGAGTTTCTACGATTTGCATGGCCATCCCAAATCCATCAAGACATCCCATGTTGGCATCCTACGTCGTTTTCGCCCAAATTTGCCAAAATTCTCAAATTCACTCCAAACATCCCCAAAGGCATCCCCAACCACCCAAACCCCTAATTCTCCACTAAAAAACATATTGAACCATTTCAAATTGCCCCAATTGTCAAAATACCTCCAAAACCTTCAAAATTCCTAAAATACACCTCCACCACCAAAAATTAACCAATATGCCCCTCTTATCCAAAAATTTTTTGCAATTCCAAAAATTACTCCAAACATCCCCAAAGTCAATCCCAACAACCCAATGACTCCAATTTCACTCAAATCCACCTAAATTGACCAAATGTCCCAAATTGACCTGGAAGCCCTAAAGTCCACAAATCATCCCCAATTTCCACCAAATTCACTCCAAACTCAACCATTCTCAAGCCCAAATTAAATTTTATCATGTGAAATCCCAATTGACACAAAATTTAAGCCCAATTTAACCCAATTACAAGCATAAAAATCAAGTCCAAGTCAACTACCCCAAAACTAAATCCAACTCCAAATTCCACCAAATTAACCCATGTAATCATTTCAATTCCACAAAAAATTGAGTCTCAAACTACTCATGACTTTCTCCTAGGGTAAATTAAACCATCAATTGGTTTAGATTCATGCCCAAACTAGGCCCAAAGTCCATGACCAAGCCCAAATCCCATTTTAAGCCTAAATTCAAACTTTTCCCTTAATGTTTGATTTAATTAAACCCTAATTCCCTAACCCATCCTAATCTTGTCCTTAGTAATCTCCCTTAATTTTTCTAAGGTAAGGGGACATCTCTATGATCAAAAGCCCTAATTTTCTAAATATTTTGTGTTATTTTAAATAAAAAATAATTAAAAGTAAAACAAAAAATAAAAAAATTGAAAATCGTGTTTGGTAGATTCACTTTGGTCAGAGGAACTTAGGAAAGATACTAGTTAGGTCCAACTAATTTTCAACTCAATTTTACTATTTGAATTTAATTAAAATTTTTAATAGTTTAAAAAAATTGAAATAATTTAAAAAAAAAACCAAAATTGGCCAAGTTGTAGGTAATCATCCTAGTAGGGTCTTACAAAAATTTGGAAGCCATAAAAATTATTCTTAATGAAACTATGTATTTTCGAAGTAAATACTAATTTTAGCTTAGGATAACTATAATAAATAAAAGAAAAATTGGTAAAATATGAAAGTTGGTTATAAGAGTTACTTGTCAAGAGTGGAAACTAGTTAAAGTAAAATTGAGATTAAAATAAAATTTTCATTTTTAAACTATTTTCTAATTTTAAAATAATTAAAAGTACTAAAAAATTCCAAAAAATTTAACATATTCCAAATTGCCCTCGATGTCACCCTACCCACAGAGAATAGCTTAAAGACATGTTTGTAAATTTCTAAGGGTGTAAATAGGTTAAATAATTAGATTAAATAAAAAAAATCACTAAAATACAAAATTCACTTCTCTGAGTCTCTTAAAATCAATGAGTCTTATGAAAAAAATAAAAAATATTTTTTCTAAAATAAAATATATTTTCTATATATTTATTCATTAAATTCAATAAAAAATAACGAAAACTAAAATATAATTCAATAATTCAAAAAAATTATTCCTAATGGTTCTCTGACCTAGGTAAACCTCCAATAATTTCCTTACAAATAGAAAGTTTATCTTACTTATTTATATTAATTATCTTTGAAAAATCCCTATTTTTGGACTAATAAAATTCATAAGAATATAAAAAAAATTAGAAAAACGTAAATTCTTTTCTAACAATTTAAATGGATGCATGAGAGAGAAAAAAATGAAGTTTCAAAGCCATTTTAGATAAATTTAAAGATTCATGAAGTGAAGACCCCTAAAGGCAAAATGGTAATTAAGGAATTTTTAATCTTAAATAAAATTTTAGGTAAACCAGAGGGTAAATAGATAATATTGATCATAACTAGATCTCTGAAATGATTTAACTATAAGACGTTAGATGATAGAAACTAATACATTCTACTTTCTATGGAAGGGTAAAAATGTAATTTCCCAAATTGTTATGGTTTGGAAGCTAGTTAAGTTGGATGATCCTGAAGGGCTTGTGTTAGGAAGATAGTAACTCACCAATTAGAAGCTCTAATGGTTAAATTATGATACAATTATTTGGTGAAAATTAAGTTCATCTCATTCAACCTGCTTTCTAAAATTACAAATCAATCTATAAAGTCTTAAGAACTCTATAATGAAAAAGGTTTGATCCAACATTGCTTAGTGTGTTTTAGAAGAAAACACAATCAATTATAATGTTTATCAAAGACTACAAGCTCAATTGCAATTGAAGAGGTGAAGATTCCCTGACAACTTAACCTGCCTTGAAGGATATTCTCCGCATAATTTCTAAGTGAAACATTAAATGAATATCAAGTCACCCCACTCATGGATGAATTAAAATATTAAAATTTCATTGAGCACAAGTTAAAAGATTGCAATTAAATTAACTAAAAGTAATAAAATTAAATAAGAAAAAAAGTCCAAACGAACTTGAGGTGACTCTTAAGATTCTAAAGATGTTCAAGGTCATTTCTGAAGCTTATTTACAGTCTTCTGAACATTTTGAAGGACATTCAAATCTATTTTTCTTTATTTAATTAAAAAATCCATAGAACTTTATGGCGCCATCAAGATATACCTCGGGGCCTGTTAATTCTCTAATTCTAATGAAATACCCTACAATAATTATCCTATATTAATACCCCAATGCTCAAGAATTGAATCTTGGATACAATATTTAAGTCCTTATGAGCAACTGAGGATAATTTTGTCACTCATGGATCATTGAACTAGTGTATGTTAGAGGTCTAAGTGGAAAGGCTGATGATAATATCACTTATGTGTGTTAAATGAGGGTTATGAAGTGGGATTTGGAATAGTATCTCCTACTTCAAGGATCCTCAATAAGGTGAGAGGACAATATCAATGGTTCTATTCACCAACTTTTTATAGGAGTTGCCCCAGACACTCTAAGGTTACCGGTAGTTCTAGCTTGATTAGAGTGCATAGCATATGGACTCTACTACTTTACAAAATATATATGCTTACAACATGAGATGACAAAAAACATCTTTTTTATCAAACATGATAACATTTTCTTTCTAAAGTAAATTGTACACACATGAAGAAAATTATGGAATTTTAATAAAAAATTATAAAGTTCCATTTGTTTATTAATTGGATTGAGGTTAGGGGTTGGTAGCTTTTACCCAAAGTTGCATTCAGAAAGCACATAGTATGGCTCTGAGCCCCAACCGTTACTAAAGCCTTACACTCAGCCCAGTCTTCCATGAGTGACAATGGATTTTGCTGTATTCTATTCAGTTTTTTCGCATGATTTAAATGAAATTCTTTCTCTTACAAGATTTCTTCATTATTTTTTTAAGTCTGATGAGTTTGCTTAAATCTCCTGAACTTCTTTATTATATTGTACTAACCCATTTGTGGCAATAGTAGAGGTCCAGGTATGCAATGCTATGTTTTATTGCCTTCATTTATGTACTACACCTTTATTATTCATTTTGTATACGCATATTATAATAAATAACTTTTAAAATAGGAGAACATTAGCCTGGATGTATTAGAGGTAGACAGTGACAAGACATCGACCAAACTATTTGCATGAACACTTTAAATTTGAACCCTAAACTTGCAATAGTCGTGACAGAAAGCTTGGAGGTTACTTTATGGGCAGCCTGACTAGGATGCATGGAAAGAACATTTTCGAGAGTTGTAAAGATATCTTCAATAGCTAAACCTTCCTTAGTTTAAACAACAAAAACACATAGGAATTTCAGGTAGTATGCCCAGTGTGACATAAATCCTCACATTATCTTTAGGCCTTTACATAGCTATGTTGCATAACATATGCCATAATTCTCTATAGGATTCTAAGGTCATCATCCAATATGACATAATTCCTTTTATCTTTCTAGGCTATTCACATGGTCAAGTACATGTAAATGTAAGACTTAATTAATAAAAAAAGCAGGAAGAAACATTAAACAATAAATCTTCTAAGTTTAAGCCCAACAATAAGATAGTTTGAGAAGTCATCGAGGTTCGCCCCAAAGCTTGTGACATCCCCTACTTCTCTTTTCATTGAAACTAATAAAATAATCGCTCCTATTTGATCCACTCCCATTTAATTTTTTCAGGTCTAACCTTAAAAAAAAACTTTGTAATCTTAAAGACAAACACCTATGGTCATTATCGAGAGTTTTCTTAAATGACTTCGGTCACTTAGGTTGTAATTAACTAGAGTGACTTTCCTTTATAGGGAACTAAAGAACCCAGGTAATATAAACCTTATATAAGATAGGGGAATTTGTTGACTAATATATAAAAAATTTTGGAGATGAAGCAAATGTCTCACTCTTTTAGTTTATTTAATCGAGCCCACTAATAAATAATGTGCCTATTCTTCAGGATAGCTGCATTGTTTGTTGTATTGTGCTCGATCATTTAAACTATTAAAATGTAAGGGATCTATTTGGTCTCACTTTTTTTTAAATTAAAATACTAATTTTCTAAAATAAATTACAAATATACATTAAAATAAATTTATTATTATTTTCAAAAAAATTGCGGTCGACAATTTTTGGCGACTCCGTAAGGAAGAAATTCTTCCCTCTCTTTTGACCAGGAAATGTTGTGTTCATACATCAGTAGTGTGTCCATATTCCTCATTGGCCAAACTACTATTCTTCCATTGTCACACTTCGTGATCCCGGTGAAATATAGTTGTGTAAAATTTATAAAGATGACTCCGCTTTACAACGGTGCTAAAAATTTGATGTTACATTTTATGAATAACAACGTTAAAAACATAATGTTGGGATTCTTACGCAAGTATACATATCAGTTTCAAGTAATATAAAACTTTCTATTTAAGTCACAAATATCGATCCCACGCAAATATCGATCCCACGAGGAAGCCCACGAGGAAGATTTAAATTTGAGATGATAAATTAACTAGAAAATTCACAGAAATAAAATGAAATTATTGTCACTAAATACAAATGTTTGAGATACTATAAAAATTAAATTATTAATTAAATTATTAACTACAAATTATTAACTACAAGCAAAATTTAAATGCAGAGTTTAAAATAGTAACTACTAAACTATGTTTATGTGATGAAGTTTTTTAATATGAAAATGCATCTTTCCTACTACAATGATTTTTTGGTGAAATGAGATGAGATAAATGGATTAAATTTATATTGTGACAAATAGGAGCAATTTTAATTCTCTACCCTCATTCAGTGTCCTCATTCAGTGTTATAGAATCCTAGGTTTAGTCCCTAAATCTATGGCTAGGCTAGGAGGATACTGGCTCCCACTCCAGAGCTCCCACTTCCCTTCCACCCAGAGCTCCCACTTCCCTTCCACCACTAAAGGCTAACTCTCGCTTTAGTTCTTAAACATTAAGATCAACTTGTGGATTTTTAGTCTGTCACCCTAGAAATCCCTAATTATACACCCAACAATATATATTTCCCTATTTATTTGCACTTAATTCCATGAACAAAATACTCCTTCATGGACTTAAATGTGAATCTCAAATGTGATTAAATGTGAATCTCACTCTGTTGTAGAACTCATACTCCATTTCCCGGATCATATATTTCACAATATCTTTTAACAATTCAATTGGCCAGATCAAAAAGTAAATTAAGAGTAGAATTGAAAAACCATCACAATTTATTTTAGATTTTAACATTGGCACATCCAAATTATCTATTCATTTCACCATGTCTCAAAGTAGAGAGAAAGATAAAGAGAACTACCCAGACTTCATGAGAAAGATACAAAAAAACACAAATTTCATATATAAAAGGAAGTTCATATAACAATAATAAACAAACAACACTTATCTGAAACTCTTTCTCAAAGCAAATCTTTTGTAGCCTCTCTTAAGAAATGCAGGAAGAAGAAATCTCTCGCTTCTCTCTCTACAACACTTCTTACAGAGTAATTCACACTTTAGCTCACCACAAAAACTCAAAACTATAAAGAAAATAAATGAATAATGGTGTGGAATGGCATGGTAGGATGTAAAGTGGCAAGGAGGAGTCGAAGAGATATGAAGGGAGGCCAAGAATGAGTGGAGGAGTGCGAAGAGAGTCTTTTCTTATCAATTTCAGCTCTAAATAGAGCCTAAGGTCAGTTCTTCAATATGTGCATCCAAAAACTATTCAAAAAGTGTCTAAATTTGTCAAAACTTCTAGAATCTGGGTCTGCACCGACACTAGCATCGTCGACGCTCCTTCTGGTATCGCTCTTTCTGGTATCGTCGGAGCCAGTGGCCATCTAATTTAATCCATAATCTCTATCAAATGGTGTCGTCGACGCCTAGTTTGGCACCATCGACGCTTAGTAATTTTTCAAAATCTCTATTTTGACTCTAAATTTCATTCTTTTTGCTACTTATTTGCTCCAAGTTCTAAAAATTAACAACCTGCAGTCAAACATAAAAAAAACCTTCCATTAAAGTCCAATATCACCAAAAATGAGTATAAAAGATGAGTCTAAAAATGCATATACTTTCGGTGTATCAAATGTTACTTGTCTTCAAGTAACCCCTTTACTACATAAAAATATGACTCATGACAAAGATTTTAACTTCTAGATTTCTATATTTTAGTCCACTAAATACAATAGTATAACTTAAGAAAAATGTAAAATAACTCCAGTTAACACTAAGGGTATAAGAATATCTAGCAGTCAAGTCTAACATTTTTTATTCTCTATTATTTTCAAGGAAAATTGCAAATTATTTATATTAAAGCCACTTAGAATATCCATATGAAAAATAACTTCATGAAACTTTACTAGTAAATATGCTAATATTGAAATATAAGTTTAGAAAATTTAGTCAAGCCTCCTTCTTTAAGTTGATTCAAGTGAAGGCTTCTCCTCACATCTTTTTCTTTTCTTTCTTTTTCTTTTCTTTCTTTTCTTTTCTTTTCTTTCTTTTTATTTTCTTTTCTTTTTTAGGATCATTTTAAATCCTTTTTCTCTTCTTTTCTTTTCTCCTTTTTTAAATGTAAGGATTACTATATCTAGATAACCTTTAATGACTTTGAACTTCACTATCTTCTTCTTAAAATTAAAAAAACTTTTCACATTCCTTCACTTTCTAAATTTATATTAGCCTTAAAGATTTTTCATAAAGTTTATTCTTTCATTCTAACATGAATTTCTAAGATTCTTAATATTTTAAAAATAAAGATTCATTTAACTAAAATAGAAATACATAGTCTTATTCATCATACCAAATAACTTAAGATATAAAATTAATTTTTATTATTGAAAGTTTTTTACTTAAGTTTACTATATATTTAAAAACACAAATATAGTTATCTAAAGTTACCCTCTAATATTAAAGATCATGTTAAAATTTAAAATATTTTGAAAATATAGCTAATTGAGTACAAATAAAATTAAGTTTCTTTTTCTTTTTTTTTTTTTAAAAGGGATCCCCCCCCCCCCCCCCCCCAAACTTAAATTTTTAAATGATTTTGCATGAAAAAATGAAAAATAAAGGGTGAAAGAAAACATTTAATACATAAAGAAAAGACTTACTTGTTGAAGGTTCTGATTTGAAACTTAACTCTGAAATATTGCATGTGCTAATATGAAAAACTACAAGAGTTAAAACATTAAATAACACATAATACATATTAAAATTTGCTGAGAAAGATTCAACTACAAATATATTCAACAAAGTACTAAAAACTAACAATAATACTAAAATGTTTCCCAATGTAAAAATAGCCTTACAAATCTACAGTTCACAGTTCAACATAACTACAATTAAAATAAAGTATCATAGTCCACAAAGAGTCTAAACAATAAAGTTCAACCAAACATAAAACTAAACAAAAATATAACTAAAGCATCACCAATCATTTTCTTCTTCTTCTTCTTCCACATCCAAATTTTGCTGATATAGGGTAAAAATAGGGTGAGTAGGAAACTAAACTGAGTGATCACCCCTCATATATCTGACCATCACATCATCATAAGCAACATCTTATTCAAACTTCTGTCATGTCAAATCATCATTATGTGTATTTCTGGCATCCATATTTTCCATTCTACTCTCCATTCTCAAGTTATCTCCCTGTTGGATCATCATCTGCTCAATATGTTCTTGGATAGTAGGGGTACTAGAAGTAGTACTTGAAGTACAAGGAATATCATTGGTCCTACTTCCAGATCTCCATCCAACATGAGATTCATAAGTCTTTATATTAGTGGGCAAAATAGGTTTTAGAGGTTCAATCCTCTCCTCATCCACTCTAAAATCACCTCCTACCTGTTCACACAGTGTGAAGATCAGAGCAGGGTGTGCCAAAACACCAATATTCTCTCCAAAAGCAACAGATCAAGTGTTTCTATATATAATAGAGTCAACATCTAACCTTCTCATCTGCTGGATATAGAAGATCAAGATGGCTCTATCCATTGTAACCTCACTATGATGATTTTTTGGTATCATTCTTCCAGGAATTAAGTAGTGTCAGGCCTTAGATACTACATTTAACATAGAAAGAGGAAGGTTTACCTTAATACCATTCTTCACCTTCCAAGCTCCTCTTCCATCAGTAAGAAAATAAATAACTTCATCCAAGGCCTCATTCGAAGCAGAAAATGATTTGTATTTGCAGCTATACACATCTTCTAACTGATAAAATTCATTAATTTTCCTTGGAGTAAACTAAACCATTTTCCCACGAACAAACACATAGTCTTCAGAAGTCTCCTTAAAATTGGCATAGAACTCCATCACTACACCAATAATAGCCTCGGCAGTAAAGTAACAAAAATTCTCCCACTATCGATCATTGATTATTCTTTCAACTTCTCCACCTGGATTGTTAAATCCTCGATCCAAAATCACTTTTTTAGTTGTAAGTAGACTATTGAAGCAAATGTTGGCCTTATAATTGATGAACTTTTGATCATCAAAATCCACCCTTCTCTTTCCTTTGCTCATTCTTGATGACATGGTAAATCTAAGAAAAATTGATAAAATCCAAATAAATTCCAAAAAATTTTGAAAATCATAAAAAGGAATGTTTTAAACTTTAATCTACTAAGTAAGAGTTCTTCACAAAAGGCTCAAAATCTTCCAAAAATAATTTTATTATTTTGAATCTCGGCAATGCTTCAAATCTCGGCAATGTAGGATAAATTTTTGGTGAAAATAAAAAATTTTGAGTTCAAAGTGTAGCTCTTACCTAAAGAAGATGAAATCTGAACTTTGTTTGCCTTAAAATCGCCTCAAATCCGAGCAACCCGCCTCAAATCCGAGCAACAGCAAGCCCTAGGTGCAAAAACCGGAGGTTGAAGGTGACTAAAAAAATAAAAATAGCGTTTTGTTGTGCAAATCACAAATTTTTAAGGGTTTTTGGGTCGGTTTGGGTTGAGGGCGCTGTCGGCACCTCTTCCTGCGCCATTAGTGCTAGTGGCCAAAAAATTCATTTATTTGATTTTTGCAAATTTCAATTTTCTTTCAATTTACTCCAAAGTCTATTTAATATTTTTGAACATTAATTTTCATCTAAAAATAATTCACAAACAAGAATTTTCACAAACAACACCAAACTAACTTTTATATAGGAAAATACACTTTTCATGAATACATTTTTCTAATCAGACTTTCACATCCTTAAAGTAAACTAAATTATAATTCAATGCTAAAATAAAGCTACAACACTAGAATGCTGACACAAAACCATACACAAAATCAAAGTCAATAGAGTCTAAAGCAAAGTAAAGTAAAGTAAATTAAATCCACACAATCACATTAAATACATATTTACTTTACACAGTAGTTGAGAGTCCAACCTCTTCAATTATTCTACCTAATCTTCAGTACTTTCTCTTCGTCTAATATCTCCCATAAACTGGTAATGGATGTACAAATTGTAGAAAGGTCGGTACGGGAATTGATCAGTCGAATTTTCATCAATCCATCCATTTTTCTTGAACATCTGCAAGTGCTTCAATTATTCCAGTATGATCAAAGTTCTCCATCATCCAATCTAGGTGATCAAAAAGGTAGTTAAGATTTCCTGTTGCATTCGTAATACTCTGAAGTTCTCTTTCTATTTTCTTCATGTTCTTCTCCAAAGCAATTGAACTTCCAACTGTTTGTGACAACAATGGTTTTGAAGCATGTGATGAATGATCTAAAATAATATCTAATGCTTCATTTCCATTCCCAATATAATTTTCATCAATAATAATCATGGGCTCCTAAGGTAATAAAACTTTCTCCCAACTTTTATATGGAACTTGAGATTGATGGCAAAGTAGGAAAATTGTGGAAGGATGCCCTAGTCCGTATATTGGCCCATTCATAATAATACCCATAACATATTAGAAAATAATCAACCTCACATCAATGGGTTTTTACGTTTGAATGCAATAGTTTAAAATGACACTTTCTCTTGTAACTCTACTAATCTTCATGGTAGGGAGTAATTTTACAGATATGAGGAAATGTCATTGTTTGGGTATTAAATTAAGCAGTGAAACAAAGAAACAAACGTATCCCTCATCTCTGATTTCCAAATTATCATTGTCATCCCTCATAAAATTATATACATCTTGCATCATATCTCTCGTTGGGATAAAATTTGTATAATGACAAATTGGAACACTTCTATCATATACAAATCATTAATTCGAGCCAGAGTAAATGGTACAACTTTACCTCAAACGAAGACAACTCCTTGGGTAATTTCATGTAAATTAGCATATAATTCCTTTACTACTGGTACAACAACTATAGCGGTAGTGTATCATAGAATTCCCAACGTCTCTGTACAATAATTTTCTCAATCTGTGAGATTGGACTACTCAATCCAGAATTGACAAAGGCTCACTCCTTGATAAGTATCTTTTTGGTAATGACTTTGTCGTTGTTGACCTCACTTTTGGTTGAGGTCCAGAAATTTCTTTAGTAGCCTAGGTCTAGCCATAGGACTTTTCCTATTGACTAGTCTTAGAAAACTAGAAAAGGTACCCTCACCATTAGAAATTCAAAACTCTTCTCTTTACTCAACTTGAAATTCCACATATTGACCTTAACTCTAGCATTTAGTAGGTAAGATCATTATGGGGGAAGTTGAAGAAGAGTTCCTATAGGGCTATTTGGCCTTAGGATTGACCCTCTTAGGATTGACCCTGGGTGTTGACTTGGAATTAGGGTACACCATATCTTCACAATACATTGGTTTATGACTCATTTAGAATGGATATTTATCCAATTCTACTTGAAATGCCTAATTTGGGCCTTTTACCCCTAGGCACCTCCAATTTGCCTGACTGCCCTTGGGACCCAAATTTGGCCAAAATTCCTAAATTTTGCCAAAATACCCAAAATTGATCAAAACTTATTCCAAACACCTTGAATAAATCCAAATTTTCCAAAACTGACAAAAATTTCCAAAAATTGCCAAATTACCAAAATGCCCCTCCATGGTCCAAAAATCAAAAAATTCCAAAAATTTTTAAAAAATCCCAATAAATCCAAAATATTCTCAATTTTATTTTGTCCAACTACACCATGGTCCAATTTGGTCCATTTCACCATCTTTGACCCTCAAATTAGTCTCAATATTGGCTAACACCCCAAATCTCAACAATTGAATGCCTTAGATTTCAAATTGGCATCCAATTTTTGTTGAAAATCCTTTATAAGGTCATTTGTGACCAAACACAACAATCAATTTGAGCTTAGCCCAAAGCTAGCTCAAGTTTGACCCAAATTTGACCCTTAAGGGTTTAATTTAGGTCTAAACCCAAACCCATCAAAATCCATACAAATTGACCATCAAATCAACTTCAAAACAACTTTCATCCTTCATGAAAGTTGTTCATCATGATGTTTTACATCAAATACAATAATTAATTTGGACTTAACCGAAAGCTAGCCCAAGTTTAACCCAATTTTAGCTCTACATGCTTAACTTAAGTCTAAATCCAAACCCATTAAAACCCATTCAAATTGATCACCAAATCAACTTCAAAACAATTTTCTTCCGTCATGAAAATTGTTCATTATGATGTTTTGCACCAACCAAAACAATCAATTTGAGCTTAGCCCATGGCTAGCCCAAGTTTGACCCAAACTTAGACCAACATGCTTAAAATGGGTCAAAAATAAAAAATCCACCAAATTGATTAACCAATTGACCTCAAAATGACTTTCACCCTTCATGAAAGTTGTTCCTCATGGTCTCCTACACCAAATTACAGTTAATTGGGCCAATTGACATGCCTAACCTAGTTCAAACACAAGATTTGGTGACATGCACCTTTTTGGACTTATGGTCAAATCCAAACCAATTGAGCTTGGTATGGTCAAATGAGCCCTACATTAACTCATCCTAGACTCTAGGGTTGAGTTTAAAGCCAACCATAACCCATGGTTAGGATTGATATTTATCCCATGGGTAAAATTTTAAGAAAAATTTTTAAAGAGATAAGGAGGGGTTAAATCAATGTACTTGCTCTACCACATGTCCATACCCTATGGTGCCATTTTTACTGATCATCATAAGCTCTAACCATGGTCCATGCCTTGATTAGCCACCTTAACCCAAGCTAAAACCCAAAACCG
>NW_018251148.1:0-396 GCF_001263595.1 Phalaenopsis equestris | reverse complement strand
GTTTTATGGGGAGGCATTTCCAATATAGCTTTAATTTTCTCCGGGTCGATCTCGTTTCCCTGATGACGAACAACAAATCCAAGGAAATCCAAGGACTTTCCAGAAGTGACACCAAATGCACACTTTAGGAGATTCATCTTGAGATTATATTGTTGTAATCGTTCAAAAACGATCCTCAAATCATACAGATGGTCTAATTTTTGTTTACTTTTGATGACCAAATCATCCACGTAGCATTCTACTTGATTGTGAATAAGGTCATCAAAAATCCTTATCATTGCTCGTTGGTATGTTGCTCCGGCGTTTTTCAAACCAAACGACATTACTGTGTCACAGAAAATTTTGATCGGTGTTCTGAAACCTGTAAGTGCTGCATCTTCAGGAGCCATCTTTATT
>NW_018251147.1:0-392 GCF_001263595.1 Phalaenopsis equestris | reverse complement strand
CAAAATTTAATCACAAACATCACATAAAACTACACTTCAACTAAATTAAGACGTCTCTAACGAATGATGGGGAATCCCTCAGAGGAGGCAACTTACTGTTGCTAACGAGGCTTCCCACGGTTTAAATGAAATTATGGAACTCATTAAGTTAGGTTTAGTAAGTTCATTTGGACTAAGTGAATCTAATAGAAAATAGTGATGTCGAAACGAGGGAACCGTAGGATCCTAACCAGTGTCGCTCAAATCAACTTTAATATGCCCTCATAAAATTTAAAGAACTTCAACCATAGAGCCACCTGATTTGATATTATAACTTGACACACTCGATAATTGAAACTTGTCGCAGCAAGGAGCTTTGAGCTAGCATGATGGGCAACACAGCCATCTTCAAC
>NW_018251146.1:14325-28459 GCF_001263595.1 Phalaenopsis equestris | reverse complement strand
TTTCTTTATATAGCGAAAGAATTAATTCTCAGATACTCTTTCATTCACTTGGAAATTGTCAAGTCGCATATATATATATGGAAATTCCGATCAAAAAATTATATCTGAATTATATAAATGTCAAATGATAATAATGATTTATTTAGAAGATGAAGATCTTCTTAAATTTTTACCCAAGCAAGTATCTGATGTTGTAGAAATTTTTTATTTTGTAATTAAGCATTGGAATATATTTATAATAATATTTCAAAATTATCCCAAAGAAAAAGAAAGAAATATTTCTCTAATTCAATTAGAGATTAGTAGTGAACCATACATTCCAAAATATAAATCCATTGGAATTTTATTTAAGAGAAATAAAGCAAGTTTCTTATCTAGTTAGTTTGAGGTTTTAAATGATTTCAAACTTTAAAATTTTGAGTTAATGTTGACTTTAGCTTATTCAATATCAAACATCCGTTGAACTTGTTTTTGATGCTTAAACAACATGGTCCATCCAAATACGAATATGCATTAGCATGTGCAAATTATTTAAAACACATAAAAGATAAGCGAATAATGATTAGATAATGAGTGATGGAAGACAATGAATTATGGCTCTAAATATTTTGTAGTTAAACAGCAAGAAATTGCATGCAAAATTTTGTAAATCATAACATTTCCATGAAAAACTTAATATACCTGCCAATAATCATTTGAGTAAAGTTGTACTCCCAAAGTACTTAACAGCTAATTAGCATAAAGGGTAATAGGGATTATGTGACAATCCCAATGCACTAACTAGACCTGCCAATAATCATTTGAGTAAAGTTGTACTCCCGAAGTACTTAACAGCAAATTAGCATAAAGGGTAATAGGGATTTTGTGACAATCCCAATGCACTAACTAGATGATATTCCGTTCCTCTAAATTAAATGGGCATATTTTTTGCTCATCTACAATTGAAGGGTTAGACTCTCAGCCAGATCATATATGGGCAATTACATAAATAGCGTTCAGAACTTTGCTATTTAAGGAATTATTAACCGCTTCATCTGTTTTTACTTTTTAAAATTCTCACTCAAACACCAAAATTCACAAAAAGATCCCAGTCAATATTTCTTTTTGTTTTTATAAAAATCCCAATGATTTAATTTTTCAAAATCTTTGCACGAGTAAATGAACGGATTTGGTTTAAATAATTGACCTGTGCAAATGTTGTAATTTAGAAAATCTCGAGTGTTATGCATGTAATTATCCCTAAACTAGAGACATAAATGTTGAACCCAATCCAAGCCAACCATTCGGAATCAGATGCTCCAAAACGAGTAACTACGCATACTCAAAGAATTCTAACACGCCCATATAATCGGTATATTTGGCCAATTACAGTTCTGATTTTAATGTAAATTTTGAGT
Organism: Phalaenopsis equestris; assembly: GCF_001263595.1. Classification (NCBI taxonomy): domain Eukaryota; kingdom Viridiplantae; phylum Streptophyta; class Magnoliopsida; order Asparagales; family Orchidaceae; genus Phalaenopsis; species Phalaenopsis equestris. Next base: position 27,062 of record NW_018251146.1, on the reverse strand, counting down.
AAAACATTCCACTTCAATAAAAAGACTGAAATTATAACAATATCTGAAAAATATATCTAAATTTATCTCGATTCATGCCAAGTTTGCTCTCTAATTGAAACAGAATTGGAAGCCAGAAAAAGGCCATACCTTCTGTTCCTGCCTTCCATATATAATTTTTTTTAAATTGCCAATATCTTAAGAACAGCCCAATATTCGAATAGCTCAAATTACAAAATATGACTGAAAATTTCGGATTAATATTAATATAAAGGGTACGTAGATTCCTCATCGCTGTCACCCAAATCCCACAACCCCAACGCCCACACGATGCAGGCCGACCCAGCCACCACAAAAGCGGCAAAAACCGGCGGGACGATAAGGTCGGCTTTGGACGGGGCGATTAGTCGAGACGGCACACAGATCGCAGGTCCGGGAGGCCCGTCTACCGGAAGCCTAACGAACCCTCGTTGGCAGGATCGGGCGAAGGGTGAAGACGGCGTCAAAGCCCAGGCGAAAGCCATCTCCGGTGAGAACGATGTCAGGAAAACCATCGACGTAAGGAGCGCTGTCCAGGCGGCGGCGTAGCGAAGGAGCGGATGACGGTGGTGGAGCTTTCGGAGCAGCGCGATTGCGACGGAGGAGAGCGACATGTGATTTCGTGTTAGGAGGGATAATTAGGGTCTCAGGGTGAGGCAGAGAGAGAGAGAGAGAGAGGCTAATAGGTGAAAGGAGGGACATTAGGTGTACTTAAGGAGAAGGGGAGGATGGTTAGAGGTTGGGTAGGTGACCGGAGCAGGCCGCGGGAGAAGGGAATTGGGATCTTAGTTGTAAACGACTGATCGTGTTCCGTGCGTATTCTCTGACCTGCCACTTAGCGAGTCATTTAATTTTACAAAAAATGTGCTTGACTTTCTAAACATAACAGCATGCTAATTTAAAACAAAATGAACAATAATGAATATATAATGAAGATTTAAGGTGGGTTTGGTAGAATATTTTTAAAAATATTCAAGTTAGATTTAACTTATATCTAACCAACAATAATAAATAATTTAGATAAATTTGCCGTTAAGTTAAATTCAATTTTTACATCTTGCTTTTATTAAATTCAAATTTGCTAAATCTATTCATTAATTAGATTTATTGGTTTTATTGCAGGAAAAATATATTTTAGATAGGTTTATGCCAAACACTTCAAATAGATTTAATTGGGCTTAACCTTAATTGAACCAAACACCATTTAAGATTTAATAATGTTTAGATTTAAGAAATCCGGATTTACCAAACTTAGTAAATCCTATTTAATTTAAATCATACTTGCAACCAAACAATTCCTTAGCTCGAATGCTCATTCTATCCGAACTGTAAAAAGTAATGGACTCTAAAATGTTGCTCAGCATGCATCTTAGAAAGAAGCACACAAACATACTAACTAAAAAACGAAGAAAGAAAAAAATTTTGATGAATTTTATTGCTGCTCGAAGGAGTTGATTTAGAGAGTTAATTATGAAGATTTTAGGGATATAACTCCCAGGCTAGCTCTACATATATTATATGTAATGCTACAAAAAAATTATTTGACATCTTTTGTAGCTTTAATGGTTAATACACACAATATATGAGCTTCTTGCTATAATATTCACCATTTTAGGACATAGTCTCAACGCCTGAGATGTCAAGTTTGTGCTTCGTTTCACTGTGATATAGATCACCTAGTTGGCAAAGGGGTCACATTAGTTCCTTTTAAAGATTTTTATGAAGAATGGAGGAGTCCAAATATGAGAACCTCTGACTTTTGCATAAGTTGTGAGAATCGACAGTAATGCAAATTGGAGGGGCACAACTACCTCAAAATCTTTTGAGTAGAGGCAAAAAATTAACCCCTCTATATGCTCATGTTCCTACCTAGAAAAGAAACCTTCCTAGGAAACTAACCTTCTATAAATTGTTAGCTTTACTCATCAATCCCATATATTTAAGCTTAGTAGCAAATCCTCAACATATGTGAAGAACTTAGCTTTAACTCACATAATCTTTAGTGATATATGACGTCTAGTGCAACAAGATGCCTGTTCTTATTGACATCTTCATCGGGAATAGAGAAGTGTCGTGGGATATCCTAGATTATATTAAGAGAATTAAATGCAACTCCTCTGATATTTCGTTTCTATGGAGTTTCATTCATAAAGAGGGTAATAGATTCACTAACTGGCTAGCCATTGTTGGGGCCACTGGCAGCTATATCGCGGTTGGGACATCTCCACCTTAAGCTTTGCATACCTTGCTAGTTGGGGACCTGCTGGATAACCTGTTTGTTTGGGCTCAGGGGTTGGATTGAGATTCAGGCTGTGGCCTTCTCCTTTTTTATGCAGTTTGTTATCTTTCATGCTACTACTGCGGTCTCGTGAGACTTTTCTGTCTTGTCTTGGGATATTTGCTCCGGTCTGATGGTGGTTGCGTAACACCATATGGTTGTCCAATTTTTTTCACGTTAGCATCAAGGAAGACAGTGATAGAAAAATATTTTTGGGTGATTGCTTTCCTAGAGGTTACGTGGGGTATGCTTGCTTGGTTGGGATGCTCTTTGGCTATGACATTAGCAATCATTGGTTTCATTTGTTCTTCCTTTATTTTGTTTGAGCTTGATTCTCCATTATGTTGGTTTTGGGTGGATGTTGCTGTATTTTTAGCAAGGGCTCTCGATTACTCTTATGTTGCATATTTGGCTACAGGCTTTTGTGCAAGTTTCACTTATTGGGGAGTCGGACCTTATTACGGAACTTGAAGCAGGTGGATTTATCATGTTAATTTTGCAAATATTTTTCAATATTACAAAAAACACACTGTAGATACAATAACAAATATGTAAATTAATCCCAACAAAATAACTTAACTTAAATAGTTATATCTTTTAAAAATCTTTAAACTGTCAAATCCCTTTTAAAAATAACGCAAGTATACGTATCGCTCAAGTAATAAAGGGCTCTAATGAAGTCCTAGATATCGATTCAGCAGGGAAGTTGGAAATACCTATAATTAAGTTATTAAGATTATAATGTAAAGTACAATTTTAAAAATACAAAAAGTAAAGTGCAAAGTTTGAATATTAAGTAACAAGTGAATGCTAATTAAAACGCAGTTGAAAGACAAAGTTAACTAATTTAAATGCTAAACTTTCAAAAGAAAATTTACGAAAATTCAAACTAAGATGTTGTGACGGAAAGTTCAAATTTAAGAAAGCATCATTCCATTTACAATGAGTATATGGATTGGGAAGAATTTAAAATCATTTGAAAATATGTATAAGAACTGTTTTGTGCTAAATAGGAGCAATCATATTTTTTAACCTCTTTCGATGCATAAAGAACATTGATTAATCCAGAGTTTGGTCCCTAATTCTGTGGTTAGGTTGGGAGGATACCAGCTACCACTCTAGAGCTCCCACTACTCCCACCCCTAAGGGCAAACAGTCTTGCATCAGTTTCCAACCAATTGGACCAAATTGGGGATTTTAATCTATCACCTTAATGTCTTCAATTTTACATCCAACAAATTATATTTATCTATTTATTTTCACCCAAATCCATGAATGAAATACTCCTTCATGAAATCAAATGTGATTCCCCTATGTTGTAGAAATCATAGCCCCTTCGGAACATATGAATTGTAGAACCTCAAGATGAAATCTTAGGCCTTAGTGAATTATCTAGGTATCATTTAGATCAAAGTGGATTTCATGTGCTAATCAAAGTCTATGCTAGGGGCTCTCTGTGATGGGCCTTTTACGGGGAATCAACTCCACTCACTTTCAGGGGAAGGTGTGTGCACAATTAATTGAAGTTTGGTGGAGTGTGGAGGCCTGGAGAAATCTGTCCTTGTTTGAGCTAAAATTTTGAGCTCAAAATTGGGCTCTCACAGGGGGAACCAAAGGGGGGAAATGATGGGCTTGAGGTGAAGAGTTCTTGGAGAGTGTCGGGAAGCAATTAGGCAGTGTCACCCTAAGGAAATTGGCTTGCCTTATGTTTTGGCCATGGGAGAGGGTTTAAATAAAATGTCTTAGGGTGACTGTCAGGGCCAATTAGTGGGTATAAAATAATGCTTATGTGGAGGGTTTAAAGGTGCTAAAGCCGATTGGAATTGACCGATTGAGATGGGTGAGTTTGGGTTTTTATGAGGGCATGGGAGCTCTTGGTTTTGGTGTTTTTTGGTGACTAGTATGGCTGGCCAGAGTAGGGGAGGTGTTCAGATAACCAGGTGAGCCAGGGGGAGGTTTAATTATGCTTAACTCCTAATGGTATGACATGAAGACATGTATTTCTTGGTTTAGGCCAAAAAAGGATAAGATCCCTTAAATGAAGGGACCATTGGTCCATGGCTCCCATAGGGTGAGCTAGGTGGGTTTAGATTGGTCACTAGGGTCCATAAGGTGGCTGCAGAAGCTTTGGCTTGATCAATTTGGCACAGATAAGTCAATTTTATTGTATGGGTTCAATTTTGGTCAAATTAGCTTGAAATTAGCTTTGGGTTGGGCTAACCATGACATTAAACTAGATATTTTGAGAAACATGGTGTCTATGATTGTCAAAAAAAGTTTAGAGAATATTTGGAGTGATTTGAATTACTTTGGTGTGTCAATTTGAAGAATTTTGGGCATTTGATCAATTTGGGGATGTGGGGCTAGACTTGGGTTTAGGTTAGGCTAGAGTTGGGCTAAATCCAAATTGAGACTTTAAAAGGGTCTAGGGGAACGTTATGAAGAGTTCTCAACATCAATTGGGTGTCAGTTTTGGAGTTAGGCCATTCAATTTTGTGGAATTTAGGCACATGGCTAAATTGGGGCAAATTTGGGAATTTTAGATTTGGGTTAAAATTGGGTGAAATTGAAACTTGCCCAAAGCCAATTTAGGATACAATTTGGTGTTTAAGAATGTTATAAAGGGTTTTAGATTCAAATTGAAGCAAGTGAGTGGGCTATAGGGTTCAATTGGGTAAGATTAGGTGATATGGTCAAGATTAGGTATTTTGGTTTGGAATGAAATTGAGTTCACAATGCAAGTCAATTGAACTTGTATTTTGTTTTAATTGAGTTTGGACATGATGAATTTGAGTTTATAATTGAAATTAGAAAGGATTGGGATCAAATTCGTTCAACATTGGGGTTAATTTGGGGAATTTGGGCCCTTAAGGGCAATATGGGGCTTTTAGTCAAAATGGGTCATATTGAGCAAATTTAGTTCAATTGAACAGTCCAAATTGATTTTTGGGACATTTGAAATGACTTTGAAGATTTTGGGAAAGTTTGGGCCACAAAGGGTATTTTGGTAATTTTTGTAAGTTTTGGGCAATTTGGGTAGTTTCAAATGGGTTGAGATGATTTTTGAACAAATTTAGGTATTTTGGGTGACATTGGGAACTTTGGTCAAATTTAGGGTTTGGGGGTGTTTTTTGGTAAATTGGGTAGATTTGGGGGCAAATTGTTAAGTTTGTTATTTGGGTGAAAGTGAGATGCTAACCACGCTATTTGAGTCATGGACCAATAGATTCTCCATTTGAGTCCTCTATGTACTAGTCTTATCTAAACTTTAGCCTAGTGCTAGTGGGTTTTGGATACCATCTACATGAGTCTTTTTCGACACTATTTTTTGTTGGTGGAGTTTTCCGTTGGAAGCTGTCGACCGCCAGAATTGAAATCCCGTCGCCCGCTTTGGAAAGACATTTTTTAATATATATATATATAAGTTTAGAAAAATATGAAATCAAACTGATCCCATATTTTTCATAGTTTAAATGAAAGAGCACTATATCTCAAACCCTATATCTATCCCGAAAGATAAACACAAGACTTGAGGATGAGACTTAATCAAATAAACTAAGAAATATATGACATCCGTTTGGTCTGCGAAGCCATTTTATTTTCCGACAAGGTCCCCTATTTAATATAAAGAATTAAATAGGGTTTATATTAAACTGGGTTCGAAAAACTTCCTATAAAAGCATACCCCTATAGTTAATTACATCTTAGATAACTGAAGTCACCTAAGAAAACTCTTGATAAAAATCAAGAAATGTTATCTTTGAAGAGGTCAAAAGGATAGGACTTTTCAATGAAATCAGAAGAGGAGGTGTGAAATAGGAATGACTAAAATTTAGAACATTTATTGTAGAATCCAAAGAAGGAAGAACTAAGGGATGTCATAGATCCAGAGGAGAACCTCAGTGACTTCCCAAGCTATCCTATTGTTTGGATTTAGTTTTGAGGAGAAATTATTCAAGTGTTTCATCCTGCCAATTTTATTAATTTAGGACTTACATTCGTGTGAAACGATCACACGAATAGCCTGGAAGATGTGAGGGTTTAGGTCGTAATAAACGACAACCTCAGAATCATAAGACAAGTTAGGACTTAGATTGTACAACAGAGCTATACAAAGGCCTAAAGAAAAGGTTGAGGATTTATGTTGCATAAGCAAACAACCTCAAAGTCCTATGGCTTGTTGTTTAATTCTAAGGAAAGATATGTTGTTGTAGGTCCTCTTGCTGTTGAAGATTGTCGTACTGCCCAAAATGTTAGCACCAAGCTCCTCTTTGTGACGATTTTAAGTTTTCTAATGTGTCAAGTTATAAAGGCAAATCAAATGTCTCTATTTTTATGGTTCTTTAGATATTATGGGGCATATTAAAGTTGGTTAGAGCGACACCGGTTAATATCCTACAGTACCCTCATTTTGGTACCACTATTTTCTATCGGATTCACTTAGTCCAAATGAATTTACTAAACTCAACTTAATGAATTCTGTACTTTTATTTAGACCATGGGAAGTCTCGGTAGCAACCTAGGTTACTTCCTTCGAGAGATACTCGCTCATTCAATAGTGATGTCTTAATTTAGTTGCAATTGTTGTTTTGTGTTGTTTGTGGTTAAATTTTGAATTATCATATATTTTGAATGTTGTGATAGTGAATTTTATCTTGGTTGATTTTAGTTTTAGTTTTAGTTTTGGTTTGGTGGCTATCCTAGCAGTTTTTGTTTTCATGCGGGTGACATCATTGTATAACATGCAAGTTTTATAAGCATAAAAATACAATGTGGAAAGCACAAGAAAAGACGGTACTGTAAACTGTGAAAGCGTACCTGGCGAGTCTTCTCGTTCCACCTCCTGAAAGGTCAGTACTTGCAAGGCATTTATATAGTATTGCAAGGAATTTAAATTGCAAGAGTAGATGAAGGTTTAGCTTCCAAACCCCAAGCTATTTGATTCTATTGAATCTCATAAGATCCTAGTAGATGATTTTAGAACAAAATACGGCAAGTACAATTTTCCCTTCAGAATGTCCAAGAGCAGTTTTTGTTTTCATGCAGGGTGACATCATTGTATAACAAACATGCAAGTTTTATAAACATAAAAATATAATGTGGAAAGCACAAGAAAAGACGGTACTGTAAACTGTGAAAGCGTACCTGGCGAGTCTTCTCGTTCCACCTCCTGAAAGGTCAGTACTTGCAAGGCATTTATATAGTATTGCAAGGAATTTAAATTGCAAGAGTAGATGAAGGTTTAGCTTCCAAACCCCAAGCTATTATTCTATTGAATCTCATAAGATCCTAGTAGATGATTTTAGAACAAAATACGACAAGTCCAATTTGCCCTTCAGAATGTCCAATAGATTGCAAAATGCTCAAGGCATGACCCTGGACCATTTTGAAGATCTCTTAAAATGTTCCGAGTTTATTTTGGACTTATCATATTGCTCCATTAATCATCTGAGGCTGAAGTGTGACTACCCCGTCACTCAGTGAAACTTGACAATTTAGTTATCCCAAGGATAGGATACTTGATTAGTCAATTGATGTTTAATTTAAGAGTTATGTGAGTGGGTGCCCCTAAGGCAAGTTTAGGTTATTTAAGATTATGGTACCCACAATTAAGGTTAGATTTGTAGTATTTAAAGATATTAATCACCAATCATATTATCTTCTAAATTCGATCAATTGAGTTTAGACGTCGAGCCTAGGTCACTACTAAGCCTTTAATAATCATGATAGGTGAAATGGTGATTATCAAAATTTTGATTCAAGTGATGTGTATACTTATTGAATGATCACATTATCCTCAACTTTGGGCTTAAGAAAAGTACACTATCATCTTTCTGACTTAATCTCATTATTTAAGAATCATCTGATCTTAATTGACTTCCAAGTCATGAAGGTTAGGAGGATTATGATTTTGTTGATGTTGTGCAAGGGTGGTGAGTGGGTTTATACCTTTTAATTTCATTGTGTTTCAATCATCTGAACATATTTGTTAAGATCAAATTACCCATTTTACCTTGGTTAATCCTAAATTTTTATTAAGGCACCAAAGTCTAAAATTACCACTTTGCCCTTGGGGCACTTCACCTCATAACTCACTAACCCCAACTCAAATGAATTTTGAGGGTTTGAAGTATCATATCCATGAGAAAATTATAATGTTAGAGGAGAACACGTGGACCTCTCAAAAAATTAATTTAATTTAGATAATTATCTAAATTTAGAAAAATAGGAATTTCAAAAGTTAATTTATTTAACTTTCCAAAATAAAGTTTTTATTTAATGGAAAAATTATTAGAGATTTCCTAAGGTCTGAGAAACACTTAGGCAAGAGTTCATGGTCTTTTGAATTAATTCATTATAATTATTTTAATAGGAAAATAAGAAAAACCAACTTTTAAGCCTTTAAAAATTATTTTTGATTTATGGAAAATTAAGAAAAATATTTTAATGGGTCCCATGTGATCAGGGGGCAAATAGGAATATTTTGGTATTTTTAGGATTTCTAATTATTTTTAATCATTTTAAATCCAAAATGAAGCTAAAAAATCAAGTATTTTACCAAAATTAACTTTTATTTTTCCTAAGTGCCTCTAATCACAACGAACTCAGAAAATGACTTTCAGAAAATGACTTTTCATATTTTTCCTAAGTGTATTTAATTTATTATAATTATTTTTTTACAAAAATACAAGATCTTCTAAAAAATCAACTTTGATGCTTAGACTTAGTCAAATAATTTTCAATTTTTTATAGTGAATAAACATAATTTTTATGAACAACATGGGATTTATTTTGTCAAATTTTTTACTAGTATTTAATTTGCATAAATTAATACAAGATATTTGCATTTAATTAAATATAGAAATTTACAAGGTAATCCAAAGCATTATGATATTTTTTTAGACTTCTCTGACAAAATTGTTTCCAAAATTTTCTAAGTGATACTCTGATTTATATAATTAAAATAAGCCAAAATTGCCACTCTAGCTTGAAAATTATGGCTAGGAGCATGGAGATGCCCTCTGACCTTGGAAAAATCAAAAGACATGGCCTCTCTCATGAGGAATGAACCTTTTAAATTTCAACCTATGGTGAGCAATATTTAATCATTGAGATATAAAATAGCACAAAGGGTATTTAATTCATTACAAATCATATATTTGTCAAATAATTTTTATTTTTAATTCACATTATTTTCCTCTGTGCACTGAGCAAGAGAGTATTTTTATTTTATTTTTTTTATTCTTCTAGAGAAAGATATGGATTTTTGAAGTTTAAGCATTTAAAATAATTCAAAATCCCTAATTTTCTACTTATCCGCCACCTCAAGCTCGTCCGATCCAAAAAATCTACACGTCGCTCCACCATTTGACGCTACCAGCCACGTAGCCTCCACGCGGACCGTGCTTTATGTACTGAGAGTCTGTCTGGTTTGATCTCTTCCGTCTATTAGATACACGCGCGGTCAGACGACTCTCCATTATCATCCCCAAGTGACCTAACCCGTGAGTCGTTTACACAAAAACCTTAAGATCTCTGCCTAAATTCAACCAAATCACATGGGGTTTGTTCCTAAACCTTCATCTACTCAAGACAAGTACATCTATATGATTTATATGGTACAACATAAAAGAAATACGTATAATGAATCAAAAAGGCTCAGATTAGTGTTGTAGTTCAATACCTTTATCTGGGAGTAGGCTTGTGGTTCAATACCTTTGTCTGAGAGGGGAGGCCTCAATTAGATGGTTGTGGTAACTTTGATTGTGTCCAACAAACCTCCCAACGAACCTCCAGATGCAGTCGCAAGCCTTGGTGAATTGTCTAGGTATGAATTCGATCAAGCTCGGTTTTAGGTGTTGGCCTAGAGCTATGTTAGAGGCTATTTCAGAGGAGGCTTTTGTGGGGAATCAGATTCTCTCACTATGAGGATGATGTGTGCACAATTAATTGAAGTTTTGTGCACTGTGGCGCTGTGGTCCTGGTTTTAGGGCAAATTTCAATGAAGAAATTGGCTCTGTGGGGTAGCTATTATTGGCTGAGAGCAAGGGGATTGTACTTGGGATAGTTTAGAGAAGCTCTGGTGAGATTTTGGTAGAGTTTCCTTAAGATTCCAAGCACTCTCTTCCTTGTTCATGGAGAGCTTCATTTAAAGCAAGGGCTTGGAGTTGGGTTTTAAAGCTTGCTGAGGTGGAGGGAAGAAAAGCTCTAATGGCCAATGGGAGTGAGCCAAGTCAGGGAAGTTAAATTTTGGGTTTTATCCACTTAGGGCTCCCTTGGGCTGGCTATTTCCGGCAGTTGAGTAGGTGACTGGCCAGGGTTCAGTCATTTCTTGGCTCAGGGAGTTCAGGGGGTGCTTAATGATGGTTGACCCCCAAGAGGTGGTGGCTGGCCAGGGTATGGTCACTTCTTGGCTCAGAGAGGCCAAAGGGTGCTTAACGATGGTTAACCCCTAAAGGTATGCATTGATGAAGAAGATATCTCAATTTTAGACCAAATATAGGATGAAATTTCTTAAATAAAGGGACCATTGGTCCATAGCTCCTCTTGGCTGGTTTAGGTGGGTTTAGCCTGGTCCATAAGGTGTACTTGGTGGTTATGGTGCCATCAATTTGGTGGCTTAAGCATAGCTAAGTTAATTTTGGTGAAGGGGTTCAATTTGGATCAAAATGGCTAGAAGTTGGGTTTAGGTTAAAATATCCATGCCATTAACCTTAATTGATTGATCAATATTGTGTAGATGATTGTCATAAGAGGTTTGGAAAAGATTTGGAGTGATTTTGAATTGATTTGGAGGTTCAATTTAGAATATTTTGGACATTTGATCAATTTGGGGATGTTGGATTAGACTTGGGTTTTGGTTGGGTTACGGTTGGCCTAAGTCCAAGTTCATGGTTGAAAATGGTCTATAGGAATGTCATAAAGAGTTTTCAATATCAATTGGGTGCCAATTCTTGGGTTAAGACATTCAATTTGGTTAAGGCGGGAGACATAACCAATTTGGGTAAATTTGGCGATTTTGAACGTCCGTTGAAATTGAGTGAAATTAAGGTTTGACCAAGGTCAATTTAAGGTCCAATTTGATGTGTATGATTATTATAAAAAGTTTGGGATTTGAATTGGGGTAAATTGAGTAGGCTATGGGGTTCAATTTGGTGAGATTTGGTCATAGGGCTAAAATTTAGGGTTTTGATTTAAATCAAAATTGAGCTCAAAGCATGGAGGCTTGGATTTGGTTTGTATTGATCAAATGAAAGATTAATTTGAGTTTAGAATTGAAATTGAGGGGAATTGGGCTCAAATTGATGGCAATTTGAGGTGAATTTGAAGAAATTAAGCCTTTAAAGACAATTTGGGGGGTTTTGGTCAAAATAGTCAAATTGGCCGTGTCCGAATTGGTTTTGGAAATATTTGGAACGATTTTTAGGTTTTGGAAAGTTTGGGGTGCCAAGGGTAGTTTTATAATTTTGGCAATTTTTGGGGTATTTTGGTAAAGTTGGAATTTTTTGGGTGGATTTGGGTAATTTTGGTATTTTGAAATGGTTTGAAATGATTTTTCAATAAATTTAGGTATTTTGGTTGAAATTTAGGATTTTGACCAAATTTAGGGTTTCAAGGGCATTTAGGTAATTTGGGTGGATTTAGGGGCAAAAGGCCAAGTTAGACATTTTGGTAGAATTGGGGTACCAACCACCTTATATGAGCTATGGACCAATGAAATCCTCATTTGGGTCTTATATTGACCAAATAAAAATATGTTAAGATTTTCATACCTATTTTACACTGATTTTGATGATATTGCACTTTAAAGAAAGATATTATTGATGTTTTGTTGCAGGTATGTTGAATTATGGTCATTAAAGCAAAAAGATGCAAATTTGGAGCAAAAATGACCAAAATATGAAGATTTGATCTTTGGCGCCGACGGCGCCATCAACGCCGTTGATGGCGGGTTTTTCCCGAGAGTCTAGAATTAAATATTCTATAAGGCCATCGACGGCGCCATCGAGGCCACCGACCGCGAGAACGACGGTTCTCAATAAATGCATTGAATGTGGATGATTTTTGAAGGGACGCTTAGGCAACTCTTGAAAACTTTTCTACAACTTTGAGAGAAGCAATTTGGAGGCCATAAAAGAGAGTCCAAAGAGTCCAGAGTGTCCAGAGAGTGTCGAGAAGTCTACGGGTGTCCATGTATTGTGAGGAATTCTTCGAGAGATTGTAAGAGTGGAAGAAAAGTAAGAGATTTCTTCCTCCTTACTGCTTCGAAGGAGAATTATGTGTGTTGTAAAGAAAGGAAGAGATTCAGAGGAACATCAAGGAGTTACTTGGGGAGGAATTTGAGATAAGTTGTATTTACTTATTATAGTTTGTTTGACTTTGCTTTTATATATGAAATCCAAGTTTTTTCGTATCTTCTCCATGAGTTCTGAGCAGTTTT
>NW_018251146.1:12121-13411 GCF_001263595.1 Phalaenopsis equestris | reverse complement strand
CCTACAATTCGGAATTAGAACACACTGTTAGGAGAATTAGAAAACTAAGAAAAGAACCTAAAAATCCTGACACAATGGAAAATAATGTGAACAATCAAGGAATAGAAAATGAACATCAACCGAAACCTCTAGGAGATTATGCAAATCCTACAGTAGATGAAATTTACTTATGTATCCAAAATCTCGATGTAGCTGCTAATTCATTTGAGCTCAAACCTGCTATTATCCAAATGGTACCAAACAATCAATTCAGAGGTACACCAAATGAAGATCCTAATTTACACCTCGTTAGTTTTTTAGAACTTTGTGCTACCTTTAAATATGACAGAATTTCAAATGATGCTGTTAGACTTAGAATTTTTATGTTTTCACTTAGGGATAAGGCTAAGATGTGGTTAAATTCGTTAGCACCTGGACCTATTAGAAATTAAGGACACAAATTTCTATCCAAATATTTCTCTCCATCCAAAATTGCTAAACCTAGAAATGACATAACATCATTTTGTCAGATTGATGAAAAGTTGATATATGAAGCTTGAGAGATATTTAAAGATCTTCTTAGGAAGTGCCCACATCATTCGTTACCAGATTGGTTGATAATTCAAACTTTTTACATTGGATTGGTGGGATTGCTTAGATTGACTATAGATGCCGCGGCTGGTGGTTCTTTAATGTCACAACTTTTTGATGAGGCTTATTCGTTAATAGAAGAGATGACTACCAACAATTTTCAATGGCCCTCTGAAAGAATAAATCCTAAAAGAGTAGCTAGTATCCACTTTTTTGATGCAATATCTATGTTAGCTTCGCAGATTGTTGCAATATCAAATAAATTAGATGATTATGGAATGAGTTATTCTCCAACACCTACTATGGTGGAAGAGAATTCGTGTGGGTAATTTGTGGATGTTTAACCTTCTTATGAGACTCTAAATGCTATTAACAATATACCCAATAATCCTTATTCGAACTATTATAACCCGGGTTGGAAGAGTCATCTTAACTTGAATTGGAATAACAATTCTTCTACAAATCAACAATAGGCAAACAACCCAATATCTTCATTGGGAAATTCATCCAAACAAGGAACTGTTAATTATAGACCTTCTTATCCTCCAAGATTTAATAGTAACGCTCAATTTAAGGAAAAGAAGTTGTCTATGGAAGAGCTGATACTGAACATGGGTCAACAATTGCAAAATAAAGGAAATCAATTACAAATTCAAGGAAACCAGTTACAAAATCAAGGAACTGCTATCAAGAATATTAAAAACCAATTGGGGCATATCG
>NW_018251146.1:0-1608 GCF_001263595.1 Phalaenopsis equestris | reverse complement strand
TATATATATATAGATATATAGTACCTTGGAATTATTGTGGCGATAACAGGTGATAATACCTTGTTTAAAATACATCCACTAACGCTTAAGACGAATTATTAAAAAGAAAAAAAAATTATAAATATTTTTAAAACATCAGCAGTGAACAAGATGAAATGGCTACTAATCTTTAATTTTTAAAACATTAGCATTCATTTATGTCATTTTTAAATGGTTTCACTAGCTATATTCATATTATCTAAGGGTGAATTTGGGGCTTCTGTTGTTTGACGATATTTGTAGTCATTTTCATCAATGAGTTCACCCTGATGTGGAAATACTAGCCGATTGTCTCTGCAGAGTGCTGGAAAAGCTCAGAGCAGCACGAATGAACTCATTGTGAGAAATAATGAAAAGCGTGATGGCTGGACTTCTCGGGATGTAAATTGCAAAGATCCATGCAAACCGTATTTGGATTGCAATTCATACAGTAAATCGCAGAAAATAGCAGATGGCATTGACACAAGGTGTCTTACAAAAATTTCTTTAGTAATACTCATTAATTAGACAAATTGTGCAGGTAAGATCGTTACTTGCTCAACAATCTCTATAACCTCCTCATTTGGTGGCTCCATTTCTCTGAAAGAATCATGTTTAGCTTATTTCAAAAGAACATGTTATTCTCATAGCAGGAAAATACTTACGTTGTGTGTAATGAAAGTAGGTTTAAGTATGAAAATCCACAAATACTTAAACACCAAAATAGTTCGCACAAGCTAGAGTTCAAAATAAAAATCCACAAATACTTAAACACCAAAATAGTTCGCACAAGCTAGAGTTCAAAATAAAAATGTGAAATATTATACAAACTCAATCTGATATAGTATAAACACTTCAAAAAACAAATGTGCATGTTATTTGACTAGTTTAACTCTCTAAAAATGTGAAATATTATACGAAGTCAATCTGATAAGTAGCTAATATTTTCGTCGATTGTCATATCTTATAATCATCTATTAGGTAGAAAGGATTCTAAAGGTGACCCCTATAGATGCATAAGATGACTCCCACCATATAACACTTTGTCCCATTCATTAAGGATTCAGAAAGTGGCTCCATGGCATAACACTTTGTTTTGTATGACACTTAGTTCTTATCTTTCTACTAGTGCACTTCTCTGATACCAGTCATGACAGTCTGAACTCTCACACATCAATGTATTATCCACTTTGGTCTAGTGGTCTCACTATCTTACTCCGTTGGTGCAACTTCCCAGAAGGTCGTTCATCCTAGGTTTGCTTCAACATGAGAGCACTTAACTTTGGAGTTTCAATTGAAATTTCAACGTTAAACCAAAAAGTGTCTTGATGCTTAAGAGTTTCAGGTTCATTCTACTTAAGGACTTTCACATTTTCTAACCATTAACGTCATAATTCATTATCTTGGCCATTTTTAAGATTAGAATTGTAATCCCAACCATAAAAAATTAGGCTAATATATCAAGTAGGACAACCATCGCGCCAATAGAAACACATTTTGACTTTCTAACACAATGATATAACCTAATTTTTAGGCTGCCTAAAATTAGAGTTATAAGTCCAAATCTTTCCAATAAATTAACTCCAACTC
>NW_018251145.1:0-19638 GCF_001263595.1 Phalaenopsis equestris | reverse complement strand
AATGGTGAGGGTTCCAAGTCTAGTTTTCTAGGAATAGTCAAAAGGAAAAGTCCTATGGCTAGACCCTAGGCTATTAAAGAGGAGGAACTAAACCTCAAACAAAATTGAGGTCAACATCATCACAACTTCTTCCAACATTAAAGTCTAATACTTCACACAAATTCCTTGTAATATTTAATCTTTTATCATTTTAAGGAAAAAGATAAGGAAAACTACTCAAAATTTATGACAAAAAACAACCACATTTGAGTTTAAAAGTAGAAATCATGCATACAAACAAGAAGTCTAGATGAAAACCAAATGTAGTCACAAAGATAAACACTTAACTCAAATCCTCTCCGTCAAATGTCTTGAAGTTCCTTTGAATTTTCTTTATTCACTCACAATAAAAACAAAAACTTAAAATAAAAAGAAAAGGTGGTCAGCGGCATCAGCGATGGGTGGTGGCGGCAGAGATGGGCGGGGAGATGGGCGGCGAGGGTGGCAGTTGCTTTGGATAGATGGATGATGATTGGTTGGCCCCCTCATTTGATGATTCAAGTATTTTTTAATAAGAATCCAAGAGGTGCCTTGGTGTCTCACCAAAATGTGTCTCCATTATATGAATCTTCTTGAAGTTACCTCCTTTCAAAAGCCAATTGAATGAACTTTCGTGTTCATAAACTATTTTTCACGTTTTTGCCAAGGGTTGCTTAAAAGACCTCTTAAAAAATTCTTCCAAATTTAATGAATCATCAAATAACTACTTCTGGCGCTTAAGCGCGGGGTACCTGACACTTAGGCGCGACTCTCTCTATTTAACTTGATAAGCGCCAGTCCTGGGCACTTACGTGCCTCGGTTCATTTTTGCACATTCTTTATTTTTTCTCCAAATTGGATTCTCTTTCACTCATTTTATTTTTTTTTTTAATTCATTTGATTGTACCTGAAAGAAAAACACATGAATACTTTTATTAATGCACAAATATCTCAAAAATAGGTATAAAAATGTGTACATGGTGTATCAAAATCCCCCAAACTTAAAATATTATTTATCCTTAAGTGACACTTCAATCTTTTAAAAACTAAATAAGTAGGTGATTTATATGAGTTTCTTTAAGAGTTTCTAAAATTTTGATGTAGAAATATATTATTTCAATTTAGAAAAAATGTTAGTAAATGAGACCAACTTAGAGTTTAGAAATTTTTTTTGTAAAGAAGTCTGAAAATATGAGTTTCTATCTAGTTCAGAAATATTGTAGATTTTTCAAATATAGAGTTTAGACATTCTATCATCTCCACTAAAAAAATTTTATTTAGCACAATTTTACTTACTATATTATATCTTTAAGCTTAAGAGTTTCTCAAGTCTCATACTTTAAAAGGATCAGATGTAGAACCAATTTTTAATTAAGCACTAATCCTCAAGCTTCTCCTCCCTTTTTCAACTTTTCTTTTATTTTATCTCTTTTTTTTTAGGCAAGGATTACTATATATGGACATGTCTTTAATAATTTTGAATTTCACTCTTCTTTTCATATTTCTTTTACTTAAGAAAATAGTAATAGTTTTTGAAAATTACTTTCAATAAAAGAAATTTAAGTTTTGAAAATAAAAGTCTAATTCTTCTAAATTTTTCAAAAATAAAATTTCTCTTACTAAAGATAGTTACACAATATTTATCATTTCCACAAAAAAAAAATTAACTTTAAGTTTTTCTTCATTTCCATAAATTTTAACTAAACTCTCTTACTCATTTCTATATTCAAAATTTTACTTCCCTTATATAACTTCATATACATGATCATTTTTCTTCAAATTAAAATCAAATTAATTTGAAGTACATGTGAGAATAAATAAATTTCAAGTTTTTAGAAAATTTTTCATCCCACCCCCCACCAGATTAATTTTTAAATAAAATAAAATATTTTAGCATCATATATAAATAGGCAAGAATGAAAATTAAAAATGACATACTAGCAGGAATTTTTACATTCTAAATATACAAGTACAAAAAAATTAAAAACAAGAGTAAAAATAAAATTTTTTATCAAATTTTAATTTACTTAACATAAAGAGATTCATTAGACTTCTATGCAGTAGAGGATAACATAAAAGCAAACAAACACACTAACAAACATACACAACTGCAGTATAAAGAAAATATCTGGTAGTAAATTGAAAATTTTAAACATGAAGTTTTTAAGTAAAAGTTAGCTATATTCTATACCTTCCTAAGATTTAGAATTAAGTTCAATACAGACTAACTAAATACATTAAACAACATAATTAACACAATAACTACCACAAAAACATAATAACTACTCACAAAAACATAAATACATCACAACAACATCTAACAAAATAAAACTGATAGTCTCAACAAGTACAACTCAAAACACAACAAAAGTACTATATAATTGCACCACAAATAATTCACAACAATACATAAAAAAAACTAAATTAAACTTCAAAACCAGTCTAATCAAGTTCTTCCTCAGCATCACTCTCTTCACTATGTCAAGTAATTGCAGGCTCATATGATGGATATCTTGGATATTGAGGGAAAACTACACTCTGGTTGCCTCTCATGAGGTTTTCCATAGATGAGTGGAATTCTTCCTCATAATCACTACGTCTCCTCATATATCCCTCCATATACTCTACAAAGTTTTATAAATTTAATACCTATTCAGTGGTGTAAATGACATTATTTAATATCCTCTGCAATAGTTGTGACTGAGAATCAGATCCAGAAGTCTGACCCTGTGATGTGGAAGCACATGAAGTGGAAGCTCAAGATGTCGAAGCAGCTGAACTTCTAGTAAAGTCACCGCTCCAGCCAAAAATCAAATGATGTGAATAAGACTTCACATTCACACTAGTAATAGGCTTGAGTGGCTATAATATATCCTCTCAGCTATCAAATCTAACTCCAGCCTGCTCCCATAATTAAAAGATCAAGGATGCAAATCCTAAACCTGCAGTAGTAGCTGTGATGAGAAAACTTGTAATAAAACTATGAATTAAAGCTCCAATGTCGATGGGCTTGAACTGTTGAACACAATAGTTTAAAGTTGTTCGATCACGGGTCACTTCACTAAGATGATTGGTAGGCAGCAGACGATCAGAAATGATGTAGTGCCATGCCTTTGATGGGTCATCTAGCTTCAAAGTGTGGAAGTTGACTCTTCTTTCATTATTACTTTTCCATAATCTTCTTCCTCCGGTCAACGATGAGATAATCTCGTCTAACTCCTCCTCGGTTGGACTATTGTTGAAATATAGTTTGAATAAAAACATAAAGTGCTCGGGGGAAAATGATAAAACTAATTTATTACCTCAGGTGAGAAAGGCAATGTCTTTCCGCTAACCATGACTCCTTCTTCTTCAGCCTCGGGAAGATTTGCATAAAACTCTCGAACAACAAAAATAACTGCCACAATAGAAAAACAACAGAACCACTCCCACTGGCGACGAACTATCAAATCTTCTACAGTTCCTCCCAGACTCTTGAAACAATGCTCAGGAATCAACTTTCTCAATTGCAGTGCATCACTGTACCAATCCTGAGCTCTCACACTAACAAACTTGCTTGAATAAAATTTGGTTTTTTCCTTGCTCCTCTTCATCCTTGGTGCCATTTCTAAAAATTATATAAAATTCACAATAAATTCCAAATTCAACTCTAAATCATTAAACTCAACTCTTAAAAGCTCAAACTACAAAATCTATGTATTTTCCATAGATTTTTATCAAATTTTAACCATGAATAGTGATTTTCTGTGGATCCATAATGTGCTCAAAATACATGGTGAAAATAAAAATTTTTTACATAAAAGTATAACTCTACCTCAAGAAGATCAAATCTAACAAAATTTTCCCCAAACCACCAAAAAATCTTCAAATTAGGAGATACCCTAATCTCAAAATAGTGAACTCAAGAGGTAGGGGACGAAGTCGAGCGAAAGAAATGGAGATTTTTGGACCGATTTGTCACTTTAAACTATTCGCAAAATGGTTTACGTGAACCAACACTTAAGCGCAAATGGTTTGGTACTTAGGAGCCCATCAATTGATTTAGGCAGCGCTTACGCGCAGGGTCTTGGCGCTTTGACGCCAGTGCACAATTTTTGATTATTTTGTTTTAAGTAAAATGCACTTCAAGCCTAAGTCAACCAACCCTATAAGGTTTCATAACTCTTTAATAACTATTTTTGTCTCTTTCAACTCTCCTCTTTCGCAAGATTCACCAGTCTTAATTAATTTGATTCAACACTAAATAAAACTAAATTTCACTCAAACAAACACTTATATTCATTCAAGAATAATTACACATATTTTCAATACATAGATTCTCAATCCAAGTAGTCTTGGATGAGAAAATTCCTAACACAAATACTAGACAATCTTAACATTAAAAACTCACTAAACACACTTAATATTAACAAACAAACACTAAACAAAGAAATTAATTCCACTGTCCATTCAGTGGAACGAATCCTGACCTATCATTAGTCTCTCCTTCAGCATTTGGAATGTAAATCTGATAAAACAGATGGTGGTTAGTAACTCTACTTGAATCTTCTTCAATCCATTTGTTCTTTAGATACATAGCCTTATCCGCTTCTTCTATAAAATTGGTATGGCTAAATTACGTCTTAAGTCGCAATCCCATATGATTCAGATGTACGTTAACTTCCATCACATTTTCTTCAATTCAAACTACATCAGCCTCAATTTTAGTGATTTTCTCCACTATTCCTTCAATACTAACGATGAGGAATCCGTTATATAACTCTTGCACACTCTAACTAACAAAATTCTTTCTCATTACTTCCTCCTTTTTCCTCAAATCACTCTCCCAATATGAAATCTTTCAAAACTCTCTCTTCTCACTTAGAATATAGGGTTAGAGTTGAATTGTGGTATAAATACTCACATAACCCTTCTATTTATGGGCTCTAAACCTCCCCATAACTTCTAGGAATGTCTTAAAACTAATATCCCACATTAAAGCTAACCAAATTACATTTAAAACTTCTAAAATTCAAAATTCACACATGTTTTTAACTGCTGCGCTTAAGCGCTAGTTCTCAATTTAGCACAGGTCAACTTAACTTCTAAATACTCGCTCTAACATGTCTAAGTTATCTTTTAAGGTCTTAGAATAATCCCTAAATCATCATTTATTTAAAATACTACCAAAACATTCTAAATTAAACACAATAACATAACATGCTCCCACAAAGTGCTTGGTTGTACGTTATCAGCCCGACGTAACCAGAGTTTACTCTGGTTGACCCAACATCATTCCATCATTAAACTTATGATGATCCCCTATAAAATAAGGTTTTATTCTATGTCCATTAACTTTAAATAATTTCTCAGACTTAGGATCCTTAATATCCACAACTCCACAAGGATAAACTTTAATCACAATAAATGGGCCCATTTACCTGGACTTAAGTTTGCTTGGAAATATTCTTAACCTTGAATTATATAGCAAAACTTGTTGCCCTGCCTAAAAATTTTTAGGAATAATCCTTCGATCATGCCACATCTTCATCTTTTCCTTACAAATTCTAGCACTTTCATAAGATTCATTCATTATCTATCAAGCTCATTTAATTGCAATAGTCTTTTCTCACCAACATCCTTTAAATTGTAATTAAATTTCTTAATCACTCAATAGGCTTTATGCTCAAGTTCAACTGGTAAATGACAAGCATTCCCAAATATTAGCCTGTATGGGGATATTCCTATAGGAGTTTTGTATACAGTCTTATAAACTGTATGAAGTCCTATAAGCCCACAAAGCATAGTCAAGTTTGACTCACCAATCCATTTTAGTTGGATTCACAATTTTTTCCAATATTCTCTTAATTTCATGGATAATTCAGCCACCTGTTTGAGGATGATAAGCAGTAGCAATTCGATGGTTAATATGATATTTCTTTAATAAATTATCCATTATTAATTTCTAAATTGACTTCCCCCGTCAGTTATGATCACTCTCAGCATCCCAAATCTACAAAATATTTTCATTTTTAAAAACTTTGCAACACTTTGAGCATCACATCGAGGTAAATTAACAGCTTCTATTCATTTGGATACATAATCTACTACCAAAAATATATATAAATTTTTGAAAGATTGTACAAATGGTCTCATGAAATCTAGTCCTCAAACATCAAATATCTCCACTTATAATACATAATTGAGGGGCATCTCATTCCTCTTAGAAATATTGTCTACTCGTTGACATCGATCACAAGTTTTAATATAAGAATTAACATCTTTAAAGATTGTAGGCCAATAAAATCCAAATTGCAAAATTTTGTACGTGTTTTTTTATCAACACCAAAATGTCCCCCAAAATCAAAATTATGAAATTTTTGGATAATTTCATAAGCTTCTCCTAAATGCAAACATCTTCGAATAATAAGATCATTTCCTTATTTATATAAAAACAGGTCATCCCAAAAATAAGTCTTAAATTCTGATAAAAATGTCCTCTTTCATCGGTATGTCATTCCATAGGGCATAATATCACTAACAATGAAATTCACAATGTCGACATACCATGGAACACATCACTAATTAACATTGAACAATTACTCATCTAGAAAATGTTCATTAATCTCTTTTTCAAAATATAGTGATTTTTCTATTTCAAGCCTGAATAAATGATCTACAATTTGATTCTCAACTCCCTTCTTATCTACTATCTCAAAATCAAATTCTTGTAAAAGAAAAATCCATCTTATAAGTCTTAGTTTTGCATCTTTCTTATTCATTAAATACATGATAGCAGAATGATCAATATGCACAATACATTTAGTTCCATTTAAGTATAAATTAAATTTATCAAAAGCATATACTACTACTAATAACTCTTTCTCAGTTGTGGTATAATTAATTTGAGCTTCATTAAGAGTTCTACTAGTATAGTAGATTACTTTGAAAATCTTATCATGTTTTTGTCCTAAAATAGCTCCAATAGCATAATCACTTGCATCACACATTAGTTTAAAAGACTTTTCCCAATCTGATGAAACAATAATTGGTGCAGTGAATAATTGTTTTTTAATAATTTAGAAGCTTTGAAGCACTTTTTATCAAAATTAAAAATTACATCTTTTTCAAGTAAATGACATAGAGACTTATCTATTTTTGAAAAGTCTTTAATATACCGCTTGTAGAATCCAACATGTCCTAAAAAACTTCTAATTTCTTTCACACTTATTAGGTAAGGTAAATTACCGATCACATGAATTTTTGTAGGGTGTACTTCCATACCATTTTCTAAAATCTGATGTCCCAAAATAATTCCTCTTGCTACCATAAATTTAGTTTTTTCCCCAATTAAAGACCAAATTTTTTCCTTTACAATGCTTAAAAACTTTTGATAAATGTTCCAAATATAATTCAAATGAAGTTCCAAACACTCAAAAATAATCCATAAAAACTTCAATCTCTTTTTCAATGAAATCACAAAAAATAGTCATCATACATCTTTGAAATGTAGCAGAGGCATTACATAAACCAAAGGACATGCTTTTAAAATCAAATGTACCATAAGGATTTGTAAAAGTTATTTTCTCTTGATCCTCAGGAGATATTTATATTTGGTGATAACCAGTATATCCATCCAGAAAATAAAAGTATTTATGCCCAGCTAGTCTATCCTGCATTTGATCTTGAAAGGGTAGTGGAAAATTATATTTTCTTGTGGAGAGATTTAATTTTCTATAATCAATGCATATTTTTCATCCTATGACTTATCTTGTTTGTATTAACTCATTATGCTCATTCATACTCACAGTCACTCCTCTTTTCTTAGGAACGTAGTGAATCAGACTAACCCTTGCACTATCTGAAATAGGGTAGATAATTCTGCCATCTAACCACTTTAAATTTTATTTCTTAACAACTTCTTTCATAACAGAATTTAATCTTCTTTGAGGATCAGCTCTGGATTTACAATTTTCTTCCAGATTAATTTTATGCATACAATTTGAAGGACTAATTCCTTTAATATCAAAAATTGTCCATCCGATCCAAAGACTTTCTTGTAACTCTTCAAAGTTTTCATTAAACTCATTTCTTCTTCTGTGGTTAATTTTGAGAAAATTATAATAGTTAATGTTGATGAATCACCTAAAAAGACATACTTCAAATGTTTAGGAAGTAACTTCAACTCATACTCAGAAGGTTTTTCAATTAATGGACAAAAAGATTTATCTTTCTCTATCGTGTTCAAAACTTCAAAACTTTCTCGAACATAATTTGAATCTTTCTTTTAAAAATATTTACATTTATCTAATTCTTCTTCTTTCTCATGTTTCAACTCTTTCATTTCCAATTTCTCATCATAAGTTGTTTTAAAATTATTGATTATCACATCCATTCTATAGAATTCATCATCTTTACCTTTTGCAGGGTATTTCATTGCTTTGGAAATATTAAATGTAACTCTCTAATCATTGAAGCACATAGTTAATTCTCCTTTCTACACATTTATCATTAATCTTCCTGTAGCTAGGAAATGACTCCACAAAATGATAGGTATCTCCTTATCTTCCTCCATATCTAGCACAATGAAATCAACAGGAAAGATAAATTGATCCACTTTCACTAAGACATCTTCTATAGCTCCTTTAGGATATGTTATTGAACGATATGCTAACTGTAGAGTTACAGTAGCAGGGAATATTTCTCCTAATCTCAATCTTTTAAATATTGATAATGACATAAGGTTAATGCTTTCGCCTAAATCACATAAAGCTTTCCCATAAAATATTTCTCTTATTGCATATAGAATTATGAAGCTACCGGGATCTTTAAGCTTTTCAGGAAGATTTTTCTAAATCATAACACCGCACTCCTCACTAAGAGCAATAGTCTTTTTATCTTCGAACTTCCTTTTTATGTTAAGAATATTCTTCATAAAATTAACATAGCTTCGCATTTGTTCGAAGGCTTCAGTAAATGGAATATTAATTGTAAGCTTCTTAAAATTTTTCAGAAATTTTGAAAATTGTTTATCCAACTTTTGTTGATGAAGCCTTTGAGGAAATAAGGGTGGTGATTTTTCCAAGTCAATTTTAAGTGAAGAAATAGGTCTCGCAACCTTTCTGAGTGTCCTCTTCAGGCTCTTCAATTTCTTTTCTCTCTACTTTAGTTTCTTTTTGAAGTCTACCTTCCAATTCTCTTTCGCTTCTAAGTTGAACAGCTTTTGCTTGCTTTTTATTCTTGTCTTTTGGATTTTCTTCAATATTGCTAGGAAGTGTTCCTTGGGATCTTTTACTAAATGAATTTGTAATTTTTCCCAACTGATTCTCAATATTTATAATTATAGGTTCTTGACTTTGTAATTGATTTCCCATTTGTAACACCACTTCTTCTATAGATAATTTTTTTGGATTATTGTTAAAACTTGGAGGATAAGTAGGTCTATAATTATTATTCCCTTGGTTGTTCCAGTTTCCCAATGAGTTTACTTGGTTGTTTCCCCATTGCTGATTATTACCACCTGAAGTATTATTCTAGTAAAGTTGGGATGACTCTTCCAACTTGGATTAAAATAGTTTCAATATGGGTTATTTTGTTTGTTGTTTATGACATTCAAAGTTTCTAATGATGCTTGAGAATCTACCAATTGACCTAATGAATTCTCTTCAATCATTGCAATTGGTTGAGAAAAATTCATTCCAAATTAGTCTAACTTCCCTTGAAATTACAGTAACTTGATTTGCTAACATGGCAAAAGAATCTATTTCATGAATATTTGATACTTTCTTAAGATTTATCCTTTCAAAAGGTCATTGAAAATTTGTAGCCATCTCTTCAATTAAAGCATAAGCGTCATGAAATGGTTTTGACATCAATGAACCATACGTAGCGACATCGATAATAAACCTAAGAGATCCAGTAAGAGATTCAATAATCCATTGTAAAAAGGTTTGAATTATTAACCAACCAGGTATAGCATGTTGTGGACACTTTCTTAGTAGTTCTTTAAATCATTCTCATGCTTCATAAATAAATTCCCTTTCAAACTGACAAAAAGAATATCATTTCTAAACTTAACAGTTTTTTATGTTGAAAAATTTTTAGCAAGAAATTTCTGCTCTAAATCACCCCAAGTTATGATAGATCCAGATGATAATGAATGTAACCATATCTTAGCCTTATCTCTCAGTGAGAAAGAAAATAATCTAAGTCTTATAGCATCATCTAATATACCATTATATTTAAATGTAGCACACAAATCTAAAAAATTGGCAAGGTGTAAACTTGGATCTTCAGTTGGTGCTCCCCCAAACTGATTATTTGATATAATTTGGATAATAGCATGTTTAAGTTCAAATGACTTAGCCACTATAGTGGGTTTTTGAATACTACAATGAAGTTCATCCACCGTAGGGTTTGCATAATCTCTTTAAGGTCTAAACTCTTCAGTATTTTGATTATTTTGATTTGTTATTTCTCTGAATTTTTTATTTTTTTCAGTAATTTTTAATTTCTTAATTTTTCTAATAGTTCTTTCTAATTCAGAATCGTAAGGCATAAATCCTGTGGAGCCTGAACTACATATACATTACTATAAAACACATAAAAAAACAAAAAAAAGAACTTTATATAAAAACAACACTACAATATTCCTATAATAAATCTAAACGTTTAAATAAGACTTTATAAAAATAGAAATTTTGCTTTCTAAAAATTTATTTAAAAATTTTGTAATTATCCCCGACAATGACACCAAAAACTTGATCTCGATGTTCTAGATAGATGTAAAATGTGATGTATGTGATTATATGCTTAATTTCCTTAATAATGATTCTCACTTTACAACAAAGCCAAAAACTCGATCCCAATCAAATGCTAGGTAAATTTTTCACTATGAAGCAAATAAGAATACATATCATTATCAAGTAATATTAAACTTTTTGATTAAACCTCGAATATCGAACCCACAGGGATAACTAACAATATGCAACTTTACAAAATAAGAGAAATTAGATAACCAAATTTTAGTTAGCAAATTATTCTTACTTAAACTCTAGATGTTATAATAGGAATGAAAAATTTGATTCTTTTTATGATTTTTTTATAATTGAAAATAAAGTGAGCAACTAATTAACTTAACTAAATACTTGTTAGATGAAGGCAATATAAATAAAATATCTTTTTCCTTATCATGAATCAGTAACAAGTATATGAATTTTGTTGTGGAAGTATTCTAATTGTGTTGTGCTAAGAAGCAATAAAATTCTTTACCCTTGCTAGAGATGCTATAAAGAACATTGGCTAATCTATAGTTTGAATAGTTTTGAAGACGGGTTGGTGGCTAACATCTTGTATCAGAACTTAAAACTATAAATTAGACTGGGGGCTTTAGCCTGTCACTCTAAAGTCCTCTAATTATACACCCTTCAAAGTATATTTCTCTATTTATTTGCACTCAACCCCATGAACTACATTCTCATCCATGAAATCAAATGTGATTATTACCATTTGTTGACTGAAACAATATCATCTGGATCTTATGTAGTATCACAACAGGTATTAACATCTTTATTGGCCAAATAAAGAAGTAAATGAAGTACAAGGTTTAAAATCATCACAACTTCTTCCAACATTAAAATCTAATACTTCACACAAATTCCCTTAAATACTTAATCAGTTATCATTTAAAAGAAAAAATTAAAGAAAACTACTCAAAATTCATGGAGAAAACACAACCACATTTGAGTTTAAAAGTAGAAATCATGCATACAAACAAGAAGTCTAAATGAAAAACAAATGTAGTCACAAAGATAAACACTTATCTCAAATCCTCTCCACCAAATGTCTTGAAGTTCCTTTGAATTCTCTTCCTTCACTCACAATACAAACTAAAACTCAAAATAAAAAGAACAAGTGGTCGATGATGTTGGTTATTTTGGATGGATGAATGATGATTCGTTGGCCCCCTCCTTTGATGATCCAAGTCTTCTTTAATAAAAAATCGAGGAGTGCCTTGGTGTCTCTTCAAAATGTGTCCCCATTCAATGAATCGTTTATAAGTTTTATCCATTCAAAAGCCAATTGAATGAATTTTCATGTCCATGAACTATTTTCCACATCTTTATAGAGAGCTGGCACTTGAAGTGCCATTTTACAGAGAGTTGGTGCCTGAAGTGCCAGATTTGGCGCTTCACCCAAAACACTACGATCTTAAGCAAGTTGGCACCTGAAGAACCATAACTAGTGCCTGAGGCGCTTGAGATGACTTTTTATGAATTAAGGCAATTCGGGACAAATTTTGCATGAATTTAGAAGGGACCACTTGTTCTAAATGCCCCATGGAATGATTCAATGATGGAGTGATTCAATACATTTAGACACTTTAGAATGTTCTTTAATGAAGGAATATGTCTTTTGGACCAATAGACATGTCTTTTGAATTTCAAAAGAGTTGACTTTTGGATAGAATTTTGGAGGAAAATTTGAATTCTTTTTGGAGTGAGGTAGCCTCTAATAAAATAGAAGGAAGTCTATGACATTAAGAGGAGGCATCAAGGGGAGTTCGAAGATTTCAATTGAAGTGTGACAGAGAGAGAAAGATAAGGGCTTAGAGATTTTCTTCAAGGATTGTAAGAGAAGAGGAAATGTGAGAGGTTTCTTCTTCATTACTCTTCTAAGAGAGAATTGAGAGTGCTTCTAAAGAGGGAAAGTGCTTGAAGAGAACTTCTAGGTGTTTACTTGGGAAGGATTGTAAGATAAGTTGTATCTTTTATTTCTTTGTTTTTGTAAACTCATTTTTATATATGAAATCTGTGTTTTGTTGTTTCCTTCTCATGAATTCTTAGTCTTCTTTATCATTTTCCCTACTATGAGATATGATTTTGTGAAGAATTGATTTTATTTTATACAGATTTAAATGTCAATAATTTGTTATGATCCGAACTTTGATCTTCATTTACTTTTGGATCAAATTAAAATGTTAAAATGTGTTGAGAAACATATATTCCAAAAGGGCTATAATTTCTATAACATGGTGAGAATAACATTTAATTTCCTGGGATAGGAAGTCATCCATGGGGTTGAGTGCAAATAAATAGGTAAATATACTGTGTTGGATGTAGAATTGAAGATTTTAAGGTGACAAATTAAAATCCCCAATTTGGTCCAGTTGAGTGGAAACTAATGCGAGATTGTTAACCCTCAGGCGAGGGAGTAGCGAGAGCTTTGGAGTGGCAGTCGATATCCTCCCAGCCTAACCACGGAATTAGGGGCCAAACTTTGGATTAGTCATTACAATTTATGCACTTGGAAGAGAGTAAAGAATAGGATGCTCCTATTTGGCACAAAAAAAATTTATATATTTTTAAATGATTTTAGTTTCTTCACAATCCATATACTCATTGTAAAGGGGAATGATGTTTTCTTAAATTTAAACTCTTCGTCACAAAAACTTTGTTTAGTTTTCATAAGCTTACTTTTGAAAGTTTAGCAATTAGTTTAATTAACTTAGTTCTTTTAACAACATTTTATTTAGCACACTCAATCACTTTAGATTCAAATTTCATTCTTTAGTTTTGTATTTTAAATTGTGATTTACATTATAATCATAAGAATTTATCTATAAGCCTTTCCAAATTCCCTGTGGAAGCGATATTTAGGACTCCATTGGAGCTCTTTATTACTTGAGCGATACGTATACTTGCGTTATTATTAGGAGATTCGACAGTTTAAAGAATTTTGAAAGATAAAATTATTTTTACTAAAGTTATTTTAGTCGGGTTTATATTGTATATTTATTATTATAAATATTGATATTTGCAAAAGTAACACACAAAAATCTGTCGCATCTGCTATCGCTTGCGTTGGATGTGAGTCTTTGTGCTTTCTTCCCTAATATAGCAAAAATCCCTCAATTAACTCTTGAGTCAAATTTGACTCCTTATGCTTTCCTTCTCAACCTGATCTCCACATTTATTTGAATCTAGAATCACACATAACTAAAAAAATAAGAGAAGAAACAAAAAAAAGTCAAATTATTTAATTCCCAGGGAAAATTTTCAAAATCTTCAACTTAAATCTTTCCTTTGAGATAAGAATTCCTAAGTGGAAACCCCTAACTCAAATTCAATATCAAATTCATTTCAAGCCCTGACATGTTCTAAGTAGGTTTACCTAAATAATTTTTTGGGTTTTGTTGATCGCTTCGGTCAACACCAATACACGTAGTGTACTTGTTCAACACACAACACCTATTGGTGGTCCATTTGTTGACCTCATTTTTTTGAAGCCTTTTTTCCCTAATAAAACTTAGGATCTGGCAATAGGGTCTTTCTTTTGACTATCCTAAAAGACTAGTGATGGGACCCACCTCACATAGAAATTCTAGCCACTTCTTGAATCTTTTGTGAAGTCTCAATTGGGTGGTCTCAAACCCTCAACACTTGGTTGAGAGAGTTAAGGACAACATGATGAAAAGCAAAGAGATTTTCTATAGGATCATGAGGCTCTAAGAAAACCCTTTATGACTTGGCTATTCACACTCCCATACCTCACCCTACACATCATTACCTGCACTCATATAACCACTTCACATCACCACATCTCACACTCCATCACTACCTTCACAACCCTAATTCACCTAAAATCCAAATTTGCAAAAAACCTCAAAAAAATTCCCTAAGATGACCAAAGACTCCCAAATTACCCAATTTCCACCTAAATTCACCTCAAATCCACCAAAATTGCCAAACTCCTTACACAATTCCCAAATCACCCAAAATACCCAAATTACCTAATTTTCCACACCAATTACAAAACTTAAGGAAACTCTGCCAAAATCATTTCTAACTTCTATTACACTCAAAAGAAGCTCATCTCCACCATCTTTAGCCCTTCTTCCCCACTAATAAACCCTAATTGTCCAATTGAAAATTAAGAAATTTTAGGCCATTACACCAAACCTTAAAAAATTTCAAAATGATCCTTCCATAAGCTAAAACCACTTCTATAATCAAAAGTCCCCTTTCCTACAATCCCTAGCCTGGTGCTAGATTAAACATGATTCAACATCTAGTCTGGGTCATACTTAGACCCATTCACAGAGCAAACCAACACTTGGAGCAAATTCATGGGACCAAGGCAAAGCTCCTCAACCAAACCAACCAAGGCCTTACCTCTTGGGCAAAGTTATAAGCTCAAAACTTCCATTTTTGCCTCGGTTTAGACTTTTGTGAAAGAAATGAACAATCCATGTCCAGCTAACCATATAAATGTCTTCATCTCACTTGGATGATGCTATAGAAACAAACAACACTTAATTTAGTTAATTAATGAGAGTGGTCTTAGTTTTAGAGTGTGGAAGGTTTTCAGGCTAGAGTTCTTCTGGGATGATGATCGGATGTTGTCCATTCCAGTGTATTCAAAATGAACAGCGCGGATCGGTTCGTATGATGAAATGGTTCGGTTAAAGACTCCAAGTCGCAAGGTGATGGTGCAACCCATGTGGAAAGCATAACGAATGAGAGGGTGTCATGCGGAGCTTCAGAAATGCCGAGGATGAGTTGGCAGCGACATGGTTAAGTAGGAAAATTTGGGTATTTTTTATTTAACTTAATACAAAAAATGAAATATAGCTTTAAGCAATCATATCTTGGTGTAGAAAAATCAAAGAAATAAAAGAGAAATGCCACTATGTTCATCGAACAGAGGAGAATTTAATGAGCCAAAATTGAAAACAATTGTTCTAGTTCTAATTTTTAATTAATTAAATGCCACAAACCTTATTTAAACCATAAATATTTATATATTGATCACCACAACATGAAATTTTTGTGGCTTGTCCTCCACATGATTATGGATGTTCTTTGATTTTTCCAGAGTCAGAGAGCATCTCCATCCTTAAAAGTCCTAGTTTTCCATGGTAATTTTCTCTGTTTACTAAAAATAATTATAAAAAATAAGATATAAATAAAAAAAAATATATGATAAAGTTTGGAAGATTAATCAAAGGCAGAGGGACTAAAGAAAAGTAAAAATAGGTTTTAAAAAACAAAAAAAGCATTTTATACATTTTTCCATTTAAAATAATTAAGAAATTATAAAAATGTAAAAATAATTCAATATATCACAAAATTTTCTCTCATTAAAGAAAGTAACCTTAAGATGTCCCCACAAAATTTTAAAAATAGAAAAAAGTGTCTTTTGGATTTCTAAATATATCTTTCTATGATTCTACAAATTATTTCATTAAAAAATTATAAAAAAATATTAGTCAGAAAAATACAAAACAAAGTTTAGTGAGTTCACTGAGGTCAGAGAGATCAGAGAAACAAGAAAGTGTATTTTTAAATTTAAAAGAAAAATTCCACTTATTTTCTTACTAATATCAATTAAAAACTGTAAAAATTAAATTAGAATCCAAAAATCAAGAAAATTACTTTAATTGGTCATCTGACATTTAACAACATCACAAATTTTCCTAAGGCTTGGGGACACATTTTGTAAAATTAAATCAATTACAACTGAAAATTTAAAATTATGGGTTTAAATAATTATAGAAAATAATTAAATTTCTGAAAAATATAACTTCACCTCAAATATCTTAATTAGTCCATGAGTAAGAGGTCAATGAAAATTTATAATTATGAGTAAGAGTTATGGGCTATAAACCCTAGGGGCATAAAAGTAATTTTGGAATTTTATATTCTATCCTTGTTTAATTAATTTTTAGGCTTAAACAAGAGGGAATGGGTGTTAAATTGTGATGATTAATCCATTGAAGTGCTTGAAACACAAAGGGGAATAGGGTAGTAACTCGTTCATGGTATTTTCTAAAAAATGTAAAATAGTAATTAGTTGAATTATTATACCTCGGGGAAATGACAATTTGGATGATTCAAGAGTGGGGCATGAGCTAGAAGATCAAAAAATAACTAATTTGGACTACAAGAAATGGTTAAATAGAAATTTAATCCTTAGACATACTTTACAAAATTTTCAAAAAATTACAAGTTTACCCTCATGCTTTAAGAGCTTAGTTGTGAGCTAGGTTTAATTTGATACCATTTGATTAATACTTAAGGAAATAATACAAGTGATAATAAAACATCTTAAAATGCTTATTTGGGTAACTCTTAATAAGACAATAACGGTTGATCATTTGCCTCGCTCATGGGATAATTAAGGCATCAACAAGATTACACTGAGCACAGTCTAAAGTATAAGAACATAACTCCTAATTCAACATGGGTCACACTCAACACCATAGTAAGGCTAAATGAACTTAAAATAGTCCAAGAGATTCTAAAGTTGTTCAGAGTCGCCCACTGAACACCCCTACAAGGTTTTGGACATTCCATAGGATATTTGGGCTTATTATGATTTATTGAGGAAAATCATCCTCAAAACATAAAAACCTACCAAGATATGATTTAGAACCATTTGAATTAACACTTATTAATGAGAATTATGATTTAATAACTTAACCTGCAATGATATCAAATGCTCAGGGGTATGGGCCATGGATACAGTGCTCAAACCCTTTTAAGAAACTGGGGATGTTTAAAATGTGACCACATGTGGATCATCAGGCTGATGTAAGTTGGAAGTTTTGATGGCATGGATGATGATTAGAAAGACATCTAAGTATGTGTGATAGTATTGTATATCCTAGTCTGATGACTTTAGGAGATTCAATAATTGGCATTACTATTCCTTAGCATTGGTAAGGAGTTGCCCTTACTCTCATGGGTTGCTCGTAGCTCTAGCCCAACGGTGTGACTAACTTGTGAAATGCCTAATTGACAAAATATATAGTAAAATGATAAAAAAAAAATAACTTTGAGATGAAACTAATATTTTTCTTTGAAACTGATATTTTGAAATATCTAATTCTTTATATCATGAAAAATTAAGAATCTTTATATGCATGAAAAATTAAAAATATTTTGAATGCCATCTTTTGGTAAGTTCATTTGTAAATAACACAAACTGAGCCGAGAGTTATCCTCTGATGATTGCTTTATTGGTAGTCTTTTACCCTATGTTGGGTCTCACATACAAGATGTTGATGCTTTCCTGCAGATGATTCTCGAGAAGCTATTAAGGTGTCGACTCTGCTTCTGAGTTCACCCCACAACTTGAAATTCTTACACCCAGCTTAGATCTTCCATAATGTGTTATTTAACTTGTTTCACATGCTCATTTTTCCTCATGTTTTGTGTAATTTATATATATTCTCATCTTATGTTTATAATGATAACCTTTTTGCAGTGGCGTTAAAGGGAGCAGGTGCACACTATCACTTTTCTATTACTGCATTTTTATTTTACTATGTCTTACAACATGTTTTATTTATGCATAATTTAATATACCTACAAAGACCTATAGGGTAGAAATTAGTAGGCCACCTTTGAGGAGTAACCCTGCGATAAGATTTTGAGACCCAACAATAATCACAAGTTTAAACATAAGCCCTAAACCTAGAACTATCACAATAAAGAGCTTGAAGCTAATTGTCGGGAAAGCATGACGAGGATGCATGTAGATGAAGGATAACCTCAGATGACGGTCAAGACTCAACACAGATCTAATAATGATCTAAAAAATAAAATTTCCTTAGTTTTAAATAACATAAACCCTTAGGATCTCTAGGTAGTTCATCTAACACGACATAAATTCTCACTTTATCTTTAGGCTTCTACATAATCATGTTTTGCAATATAAGTCCTAACCCTTTATAGGATTCTGAGGTTGTTTGTTTAGTAGAACGTAAACCCTCTTATCTTAACAAATGGTTTGCATAACTTTATGTTGCGCAAATGTTGGCCCTAAATAAAAACAAAGTAGGAGTGAACATTAAGCAACATTGTTTCCAGAATTTAAAGCCAAACAATTGGATAGTTTAAGAAGTCATTAAGAATCTTTTCAAGATTTGTGATGTCCCCTACTTCTCACTCCTTTAATCTCTAAAATAATTGTTCCTACTTGATCCCTTCCCACTTGATTTTCCTACAACCATTCATCAAAACTTAATGTTAAATTCTTGAAGACAAAACCTCTGATAGTTATCAAGAGTTTTCTAAAGTGATTTCAGTCATTTAAGATGTAATTAATTGTATGGGCTTGCTCTTATAGAGAATTAGGAACTCAAGTAATAAATCTCTATATAATCTTTCCATTAGATATGTGAATTGTTGGTCATAAATTTTGCAGACCAATCAGATGTGGTAATTATTTTAGTTTAAATGGTTAAGCCTACTAACATGTAGCATGCTCATCTCTCGGGGCAACGTATTACTTGTGGTATTATTCTCAACTATCTAAACTATTAAATATATGAGATCTACTTATTCTCATGTCTCAAAATTATAATGTTATTTTTAAATGGTTGAGCTAAATTAATTTATTTTCTCAAAAAATTGACCAACAATGACTAACAACCCGATAGAGACAAACTTCGTGAGGGTTGTGAAATAATCGTCCATGGTCATCTCAATAATACAACACTCGATATTAATAAGCTCTACGAGACGTGTATGATGATTGGTCACGCGGAAGCGACAAGCTCCACAAGGGGTACATAAAGATCATCAGTGGCCTTTAAGAAATTTTGGCACATAGCAGTGACAAGCTCTGTGAGGG
>NW_018251144.1:80394-84560 GCF_001263595.1 Phalaenopsis equestris | reverse complement strand
TTTCTAGACCTCAACCAAAAGTGAGGTCAAGAGTCTCTCAGATTCACCATCACTAACTAGATTACAGTTGAAGAAAACACCAAACTCAGACTCGTAGAATTGGAAAATCTCGAAGGAAAACAATTAGAAACACAACAGAATTTAGAGCTCTATCAAGCAAAGATGATCTGGGCCCACGATAAACTAGTTTGCCCAAGGATGTTCAATGTCGGTGAACTCGTACTCATCCTCAGAAGACCTATCATTGCACACCGCAAGATAAGTGGAAAGTTTGAACCTACTTGGGAGGGACGCTTTGTAGTGGAGAAAGTTTACTCAAGAGGATTTTACCAGTTAGTGGATTTCTAGAGCGAAAGACCCATGCTGTCAGTCAATGGGCGATATTTGAAGAAATATTATACAACTGATGTTCTACAGGATGAATTTTTTGAAAGTGATACTTGTTCTAAGGATGAGTATTTGGCCAGTGTTAAGAAAATTAATCTTAATAAAATAAAATTTTGAATTTTGCACATCTAAATCTTCTTCTTTAAATTTTAAAATTTTGCTAAATTAAATTAAATAAAATGCTTGCAATTGTGAAATTTAAAATCTTCTTAAATAATAATCTTCTATTGTTCTTGTTCGTTTCTTGGATTTCTGCATGTTGACGTTTTCCTGTCTTTTACAGAAAAATGTCGGGTTAGAGGCTGATCTTTGCTTTTAAAGACGGCTTAAATCTCACACTAAATAAAGAAAGAGCAGTTTAGAGAGGTGTTGTGACTTTTGACTTGGACTATTGTTAAGTCAATGTGGATTACAAAGGCTCCCAGATGGACGATGTCAACCATCGTGAAGCTGAAGGACTACCTTCAATATTGAAAATTAGTGTCAAGGAAGACTCCTCAGTAAAGAGGAAGAAAACATAGGGAATACAGTACCTGATGGAGGGAACTAGCGAATTGCAGTCAATGATCATGACGCTGACGAGAGACTTAGCTGGTGTCAATGAAGAAAGGGTTCTGGATGCACCTTTAAGAAGGATGCATCGCATAAATGCCAACAGGAGTAAACACAGAGCTTTGCTTTGCTTGAAGAAGCGACGTGGTAAGGAAGCCATTATTGGATTAAGTTTAATTTGTGAAGAGGAAGTCTACAATCCGAGTTTGAAAGAGACTTCTACTAGCCGTCCGATCATAAAGGAGGAGCTAAATTTTGTCACAGGGTACACATCGTTGGAGATTCCTGAGGAACTTTGTACGGGATGCTTGACGTGTAATGCTGAAATATCCCGCCCTTCATGGTCGACAAGACCATTTACTGAGTGCCCAGAATGTAATCTCCTCCGTCTGGAGCATTACAGGACGTTTGAGGAGTATACGACTGCTAGCACGAGGTTTAGGAGTGCTGAACACCAGATGTCAAACCATACATTCCAAAATTTGTAGAGCCATGATCGTCTTGAATTCCTTCAGAGGTTCATTCAAACGTGCATCCCCAGCAATTGCAGATGAAACCCAGATCCAAGCTTGAGAAGATACACCAGGTCCGAAAGTAAGAGATCAAGTACTATGAAAAAATATAAGTGAAATGCGTCAATATCTTGGAAGGCCTGGAGTTGCAGACAAGTGTATTCTCAAAGAGTGACGAAAGAAAAATATTGGACTGTGTTTTTGATCTTAGAGCTAGAGGTCAAGCCGGATTACTGAAGAAGAAGACAGGCTGAGTCGCAGAAGTGGATGCAGAGGAAAGAAAGACTTACTATCCAGTGTGGATGATGCTCTAATTTTATCAAGGACAGGCAAGGGAACCCCACTGAGGGATTTTGAGGTACGACGAGGTGGATCCCCTGCCATTTTCAATAAAGCACATGATCAAGAGAATGGTTAGATGGAGAGTACTGCCAGTAGATTGCATTCCAAACAGCTATATCATTAACATTTATGAGAAAGGGGACTGCTTCCTCCCCACATAGATCACCATGATTTTGTTAGGCCATTTTGTACAGTGTCATTCATGAGCAAGAGCAACATTCTATTCGGAAATGAAATTAACATTGTTGGCCTTGACCCCAGAGAGTTCAGAGTATCGAGCGAGATTCAACTGTCGGTTGGTACGGTTCTAATCCTGAAAGGAAATGGAGCAGACTTGACAAAACACTGCATTCCTGAAGTGTTACGCCGCAGAGTCTCGGTTACATTATGAAGAATGGATGATAGCAAGTTGTCATACAGAATCCAGCCATATCTAGAATTGGAGGAGTTGCACCCGTATGAGCTATGAGATAGTTGTACCTCTAAGAACATGAGAAAGGAGCTCTTGTCCCGAAGCGTGGCATAGAAGGTTAGCTTGATCTCTAGCTTACCCCACAACACAGACAAATAGATGAGGAGGATAGACAGTTGTCACCTTTTTGTACTGTATCAAAGCAGAGTAGATGTGATATATGATATTTCAAATGTACTCAGCATGTAGCCTTTTAATAGTTCCAACATGATCAGTTGTACCACATATTTGAAGTAGAATAATGAAGTTTCTTTCAAGATTTCAACAAAATTGTTGAATTGCTTTTTTGTGGAGTTAATGAAAATCCACATAACCAAATGTTAGTTCTAAAGTATAACTGGCAATGACTTTATATATGCTTAAAAATACAAGAATTTGATTCTGCTGCTAAAGGATTTAATTCCCCGGCAACGAGGCCAAAAACTTGACAGCGATTGTAGATTTGATAAAGATGTATATAAAATATTCAATAATTGTAAAGTCACACTTATCAACGCAAGTATACGTATCGCTCAAGTAATATAGGGCTCTAATTGAGTCCTGGATATCGATCCCACATGGAGTAATATTAGAGGCTACGAACTAAGATTTTAGAAAATCAATACTTAATCACAACAATATAGTTCAAATTGCTTATCTGTGATTAATAGACAATTAAAATAAATATGTAATTTTAATAACTCTTAAATAACTAATTCTACTAATAAAGTTTCTAATGTGAAGTTCAATATATAAGAAAACATCCTTCTCCTTGTCAAGAAATTAAAGTGAATGGATAAAGTGACATAGTTCAAATTGGATTGTATCAAATAGGAGCATACCTATTCTTTATCTATTCTTTATTATTCTTTATCCTTTGGTCAAGGCATAAAGAACATTGACTAATCCTATGCTTGTTTATTGAATCTGCGGCTAGGCTGAAAGGATACCGGCTTCCATTTCGGAGCTCCCACGTTCCCCTCGCCTGAGGGCTAACATCTACACTTCAGCACCCAAACGACAGGACTAAATTGAGGATTTTAGTCTATCACTCTAAAATCTTCAATTTTACGCCCTATAATTTTATTTCCCTATTTATTTGTACCCAACTTCCGAGGGCTTTGACCTCGCTGAATCTTGGATGTAATCTTCACTTTAGTTGTAAAACTAAACATATTTTAAGAAATCAATTGGCCAGATTGAAAGTAAATTAAGATCAAAGTGAAAAGATCATCACAACATCTTTAACATTTTCAAGGCTCAACCAATTCAAATCACCATTTCACAAAATCTCAAGACAAGGAGAAAGACAAAGAAAACTACTCAGAACTCATGGGGAAGATACAACAAAACTCAAAATTTATATATAAAAGCAAAGTCATACAAAATACAATAAGTAAATACCACTTATCTCTAATTCCTCCCCAAGCAAATTCCTTGAAGTTTCTCTGAATCTCTTCCTTATTTTACAGTACACAAAATTCTTCTTCAAAGCGACAAGGAAAAAGAAATCTCTCACTTTCCCTCCACGCTTACAATCTCTCGAAGAATTCCTCACAATCTAACCCTAAATTAAACTCTCTACACTCTACACCCCCTCTAATTTTTAGCCAAAAGTTTTTCTTAAAGTTGTAGAAGAGTTTTCCCAAGAGTTGCCTAAGCATCCCCTCAAAAATCATCCACATTCAATGCACCTATTGAGATAACCGCTAATCTCGCCTTCGGCGGCCTCGAGGGTGCAGTCGGCGGCCTTCTGGAATATTTGATTATGAACTCTCAGGAAAAAATCACCGTCGGCGCAATTGGGCTCGCCGTCGGCGCCGTTGGGGTTGCCATCGGCGCCGTTAGGATAAACATCATATTTTGGTCATTTTCGCTCCAAATTTGCT
This sequence comes from Phalaenopsis equestris, assembly GCF_001263595.1. Lineage (NCBI taxonomy): Eukaryota > Viridiplantae > Streptophyta > Magnoliopsida > Asparagales > Orchidaceae > Phalaenopsis > Phalaenopsis equestris. The sequence goes on along the minus strand of NW_018251144.1, from coordinate 80,427 downwards.
CCTTTTTGCATCTTTTTGCTCCAATGACCATAA
>NW_018251144.1:75091-80047 GCF_001263595.1 Phalaenopsis equestris | reverse complement strand
TATTCAAATGATAGGAACTTCATGAGAACATTACTAGTAAAAGATGCTAATCCATAAATATAAGTTCAGGAATGTATTTAGGTTTTCCCTTTAGGTAGGTCCAAGTGAAGCCAATTTTTGATTAGGCATCTCCTCAAGCTTCTCCTCACTTCTATACTTTTTTGCTTTTTTTTCTCATTTTGATTGCTTTTAATCCTATATTTTTTATCTGGACAGCCTTTAATCATTTTGAACTCCACTTTTCTTTCTCTAAATTTGAAACTCAAAGTATTCCTTTACCTTATAGATATTTTATAATTTTTACATCATTGAGCCCCAATCTTTTCTTCTCAAATGAATTTCCCGATTCTTAACACTTCAAAATATGGTTTCCTTTACTTTAAATAGTTAACTATAGTCTTATTCTTTTATACTAAATATCCTAATCTACAAAATTAATTTTCCTTACAAAAAATATTCCTTTAAATCTACCATAATATTTAAATATCTACAAAATATTGTTCTTTGAATTAAATTCATTACATAAAATCATATTAATAATTTTTAAAAATATTTAAATTGAGAACTTCTAATAGTTAATCTTTTTCTTCCCTCCCCCAAACTTAAATTTTTCAATATGGAATGATACAGGTGGAAAGAAAAAGTTTAAATATAAATCTTACCTCAGTACTTTAGGCATTCTCATCATTCTGAAATTTTTGCAGTCCTTCTCAAAATTTTTACTTCAACCGGTCTGTAATATTAGGAGCTTTCTATACATATAAATCATTCGAGAATTTGTTGGGTAATGAAATTTTGAAATAAGTACAAAACTAAACATTATACAAACAAAATATTTTGCTAACACATCCACAATATAATTTTAACAATAATTAAAAATTATCCAATTACAACATAAAAATAAAAATGAAAGTACAAACAAACAAATATCTATCTATATTATACAAATTATAAAAATAAAAGTACATTAATTACTATCATATATCAAAATCCAATGTTATATCTTCATCTCCCTGGCCATCAGATGGATTGGGCTGATACTGAGTATAACGGGGGCATTCAGGAAAAGTAACATCAGGCTCACCTCTATAGTGCCAGGCCTAAGCTTTGTAGTAAGCTATCTCAAAGTCAGAATATGCCTCTGTAGGTACTCACTATCATAATCATGTCTACATTCTAATCCCTAAATTCTTTGATTTATTAGCTCTATACTCTTTCGCTGCAAGGTCAACTCATTTATTAAATCATTCAAGGTAGGGGAGCTAGAGGAAGGAGTGTCATAACTAGTAGAGGGGATATCTCTGATAGTAGAAGGATCTTTACTCCTACTCCCAGATCTCCATGCTTCATGGGATTCATGGGATTTCTCCATTTTTCATGGGATTCATATGTCTTCAAATTAGCTTTACTAATGTGTTTCATAGGGTAAACCAATTCTTCATCATCTCCAGCTTTAACTCCAAAAAGTTGGCAAAGTGCATAAAATAGGCCAGGATGTCCCAGTCCTCCACTTGTTTCACTCTTTGTCGTGGTCAATATATTCTTAAAAATAATTCTCCCCATATTTATAGTTCGATTACGAATACAGAAATTCAGAATAGCTCTATCTCTTGTTACCTCACTATGGTGATAGGTAGGTAACAGAGTAGAGGAAATAAAATAGTGTCACGCTTTAGATGTGGCATTCAACATGGAATCAGAAAAATTTACCCGTTCTCGTTGCTTTATCTTCTATGTCCCTTTCTCATCAGTGAGAAAGTTGATAACATCAATTAGCGGGCCTTCCATTGTACTAAAGATTTCATAATGGCAACTATAGGAGTCTGGGACTTCATAAAAGGAGTTAATGCGGGTGGCACTAAATTCAACAGAAAATCCCCGCACTCGAACGGTTTTGTCCTCAGAATAGTACACATTGGCATAAAATTCTTTCACAATATTTGCAATAGCCTTATTGGTGGTATAACAGAAGTTTTCCTACCTCCGTTCGGTAATAACTCATTCAAGTTCTCCTCCCGGACTCTCAAAAACTTGATCTTGTATACATTTCTTCCCTTCAAACACTGAAGTAAATCTCGACTGAGCCGTCGCATTGACGAAGCGAGACTCGTCAAACTCAAGTCGCCTCTTTTGTCGTGGAGCCATGTCAATCTAATCAAAATTATAAAACAATTTCTAAAATATACTTCAAATACTCAAATAATGGCTACCAAGAGTTGAGTTCAAAACTAAATCCCATGAATTTCTTCCCAATATTTTCTTCACATTCTAAAATTTTTGGATCTTCTCAATGTGGAAGAAATTCAAGGTGAAAATCAAATATTTTTAGGTTGAAGTGAAGCTCTTTCTAAGAGATGATCAAATTTGGTGTCTAAATGCTTTGAAATCACCCCCAAATCCAAAATCTTCAAGCCCTATATCGAAATTTTTATTTTTTAAGAGGAAGGGGATGATGAATAGTGGTGACTGACTGGTCAAAATTGCGGTTAAAAGTGTTTTTTAGCATGTCACCATCGGCAGGGTCTTTGGCGCCATCAACGAGCTCAATTGAATTAATAAAATTAAATTAATAACCTAAGTCTCGGGAAAAATCCACTGTCGGCGGTGTCAATGGCACCGTCGGTGAGATTTTCAAAATTGGGTCAATTTCTAGATTTTTGTGATTTCGATCAATTTCTAGCCCCGACGACATCCGTTCAATCATTATAGACATAAATTTTAAGTGATTAAATGATGTACTAACACAAATAAACATTCACAACACAAAACATCACAATTATATATAAATTCCAAGGGTTACAAGACACACATAAGTTTGGTATTTTCTCAACCTTGATATAACAATTCAACGTAGCAATCCAAGCCATAACGATCTAAATGCTGAAGACAAACATCCTATGCTGAATCTAAACTATACTGAGATCTAAAAGCAAAATTTGAAAGCAAAGCAAAAAAGCAAAGCAAACACAAAGCAAACACAAAGTTTAAATCAAATTACACACATAGACATACATGTAGCAAGGTAAATTTACTACTCTTTCGAGTCAGTGCTTGTTTCTCCTCTGAGATCATCCATTGATTGAACATGAACGAAGGGTCGGTATGGAAATTCTTCAGTAGAGTCCTCTTCTATCAATCCCATTTTTCACATCAATCATATCAAACTTCCTTCGATATGTCTAGAGTGATCAAAATACTCTTTCATCTTTCAGTCTAGATGATAAAAAAAATCAGAGATATTGTTAATTGCATTCATAACATTTTTTTTGTACCTCTTTCTCCAACTTTCTCCAATTTCTTTATTCTGCGCAGGATCACTAGTGTCTTGTCCGGAACTAAAGGCTGAATAGGAAGTGAATTCTGAGACGATTGATCCACAATAATAGTCATATCCTTCTCATTTTCATTGGTTGGGAACCTCTTCGTTGAGCCCAAAGGCTTCTAAGGTAGAAGTACCGTTTCCCAATTCTTATAAGATGCTTGGAAATGATTGTAGAGTAAGAAAATTGTTGAAGGATGTCCAAACCGATAAGTTGATCTATGAGCAATCAGGCCCAAAACAGACTTCACAATTATCAATCTAATATCAATCGACAATCCCATTTGGATACATTAATTCAAAATAACACTTTCCTTAGTAACTTTACCAATCTTCATTGTCGGTAATAATTTTGCAGAAATGAAGAAGTGTTAGTGTTTAGAAACGGGGTTTAGAAGTGTCGCAGAAAAACTAACATACGTGTTTTCTCTCATTTCCCAATCTTCAGTTTCGTCCGTCAAATATTGTTAGATCTCACTCATCAGGTTTCTTATCGGGACGAAGTTGGAATAATGGCAGACAGGAACATTCTCGATCATATATAACTCATTAATCCATGCAGGAGTAAAAGTTATCGATCTACCTCGTACATAGACGACTCCCTGGTTGAGTCCATGCAAATTAGCATAAAACTCCTTCACCACAGGAACAACTACAACACCTGTAGTGTAGCACAATAATTCCCATCTTTGTCACACAATCATCTCTTCAATTGATGCGAAGGATTGTTAAATCCTCGAATCATGAATCCTCTTTCTTTGATTAATCACCTATATGTCAGCACTTTTTTGAAGATTCGCTGCGCCTCGGAACTAATGAACTTTCTCCGGTTGAACACTCACAATCTATGGTTTTTCAGGGGAATTGGATGCCATATAAATGAATTCGATGGAGTTTCAATTCATTTTGGGGAAATAAAAACTTAGGAACCGAATTTAGAAGTTTATATGGAGTAACTCCCGCCTAAAACTGCTAAAAACTGTCATTTCAAACTCCAAAAACCGTCATCCCACCGTTCTTGCCGTTGGCGACGTCAATGGCACCGTCGGCAAGCCTTTAGAATTAATTTTTTGGACTCTCGGGAAAAACCCACCTTCGGTGGCTTCGATGGCGCCGTCGGCATCTAAGGCAAAAATGTCACAGTTTCGCTTTGCTCCAAATTAGTTCCAATTTTTTTTATGGATCCAATTTTTATGATGATTCAAGGGTAAACATGAGTAGTAGAGTTCAATACTATCACAAACTAACAATAATTTGAAATAAAACTACTATAATCGCAATAAAAATAAAGATAACTATGGGTTGCCTCCCATAAAGCACTTGGTTTAACGTCGTTAGCCCGACCTATTCAGATATTATTCTGGTTGACTGATCATTAAAACCTCTTTAAAATTTGGTCTTTTACCCTCAAAATACGGCTTTAATCTATGTCCATTTACTTTAAATCTATTCCCAGACTTTTGATCTTCAATTTCAACAGCTTCGTAACTATAAACTTGAGTCACAGTAAAGGGTCCTAACCAACGAGACTTCAATTTCCTAGGGAATAACTTCAGCCTTGTATTGTAAAACAAAACTTCTTATCCTGGTTTAAAGTTCTTCTGGTTAATCTTTTGATCATGCCATAACTTAAGTTT
>NW_018251144.1:56690-74959 GCF_001263595.1 Phalaenopsis equestris | reverse complement strand
ATAGGAGATTTATAAGCAGTCCTGTAAGCCCATAATGCGGTATCCAGTCTAGTGGACCAATCTACTCTACTAGGGTTTACAGTCTTTTTAAGTATTTTTTTTATCTCCCTATTAGGAACTTCAGCTATCCCACTGGTTTGAGGGTGATAAGAAGTAGAGATTCTATGAATAATATTAAACATTTTTGCCAATCTCTAAATATATTTTTTCCTAAAATGGGTTCCTCCGTCAGTGATAATCATTCTCGACATTCCGTATCTAGTGAAAATATTTTTCATTAAAAATCTTGAAACACTTTTAGCGTCACAACGAGGTAAATCTTGTGCTTCAATCCACTTTGAAACATAGTCTACTGCAATTAATATGTATAAGTTCCCAGATGAAGAAATAAATGGTCCCATGAAATCTAATCCCCAAACATCAAAGATATCAACTTCTAACATGAAATTCAGAGGCATTTCATTTGTTCTAGATATATTGCCTGCTCGTTGGCATTGGTATAAAATTTTATAAGCAGTTGTATCAATCCCAAAATGTCCTCCAAATTCAGAATCATGGCATTTCTGAATGATTAGTTCAGTTTCTTCATAAGGTACACATCTTCTCATAATAAGATCCTTATATTGTTTATATAAATTAGGTTCATCCCAAAAATATGCTTTCACATCATGAATGAATTTTCTTTGTCGTTGCAATGTCAGCATAGGTGGCAAAATATCATATACAATATAATTAACAATATCAGCATACCATGGTATTTTCCACTCATTAATATTATAAAGTTGTTCATCAGGGAAATTGTCTTTAATTTCATTATCAGTGTCAGATAATTCATGATTTTCTAATCTCGACAAATGATCAACAATTTGATTATCAGTTTCCTTTCTATCAATAACCATAATTTCAAATTCTTGCATCAAAAGTATCCAACTAATTAACCTTGGTTTGACATCCTTTTTTGCATCAGATATTTAATAGCATAGTGGTCAGTGTGCACAACACATTTAGTCCCAATTAAATAAGATCTAAATTTGTCTAAAGCATACACAATGGCTAGTAACTTTTTTTCAGTAACAGTATAATTAATTTGAGCATCCTTAAGAGTTTTACTAGTGTAGTATATAATTTTAAAAATCTTTTCATACCTTTGTCCAAGAACAACTCAAATAGCATAATCACTGGCATCACACATCAGTTCAAATGGTTTCCCCCAGTTAAGTAAAATTATAATAGGGGATGTGATTAGTTTTTCTTTTAATAACTCAAAGACATTTAAACAGTGTTCATTAAATTCAAATTTCTTGTCCTATTCTAAAAGTTGGCATAGAGGTTTAGTAATTTCTAAAAAATCTTTAATAAAATACCTGTAAAAACCAACATATCCAAGAAAACTTCAAACCTCTCTTACATTAGTAGGAGGTGTTAATTTAGATATAACTTGAATTTTTGCAGGGTTTGCTTCCATATCATTTTCCAAAATTTTATTGCCTAACACAATTCCTCCTGCAACCATAAATTGACATTTCTCCCAATTTAGAACTAAATTAGTTCTTTCGCATAACTCAAACTTTTTTAAGATAATTTAAGCATGCATCAAATGATGTTCCAAATATAGAGAAATCATCCATAAATACTTCCAATCCATCATCAATTAATATACTAAATATTGACATCATACATCTCTGGAATGTTGCAGGTGCATTACATAATCCGAAAGGCATTCTTTAAAAAGCAAAAGTTCCAAAAGGGCTAGTAAGTATTGTCTTTTCTTGATCCTCAGGAGCAATAGGAATTTGATGGTAACCAGTATATCCATCTAAAAAACAAAAATATTTGTGCCAAACAAGTCTATCTATTATTTGGTCTAAAAATGGTAAAGGGAAGTGATCTTTCCTTGTGGCAGTGTTTAATTTTCTATAATCAATGTAAATACGCCACCCAGTAACTTATCTGATAAGTATTAATTCATTATTTTCTTTTATTTCAATAGTCACTCCTCCTTTCTTAGAAACACAATGAACTGGACTTACCCAAGCACTGTCTGAAATAGGATATATAATTTCAGTGTCCAACCATTTCAAAATTTCCTTCTTGACTACTTCTTTTATCATTAGGTTTAATCTCCTTTGTGGATTAAATCTTTGTTTATATTTTTAATATAGTATACTTCTGTGCATACAGATCGAAGGGCTAGTTCCCTTAATATCAGCTAAGGTCCAACCAAAAGCTTTCTTATATCTTTTTAATGTATCTAAAAGTCTTTTCTCTTGCAAATCATTTAATTCTGAAGATATAATAACAGGTATTGTAGATGAGTTTTCCAGAAACACATACTTCAAGTGGTTAGGCAATATTTTCAACTCAAGTTCAAGTGCTTTTATAATTGACGGAACTAAATTCTTATCAGCATTTCCCGTAATACCCAACATCTCAAATCTTTCCTGAACATAATCTAATTCTTCATTTTCTATTTCATCCAAAAAAACTTCATCTCTATCTTCAAATTATTATTTCTCTTCAAAATGTTCTTTAAAATGCTTGTTTAATAGATGTTCACTAATTTCCATGCAAAAACATTCATTATCTCTTGCAACAGCAGGGTATTTCATAGATTTCGCAATGTTAATAGCCACTTCTTGATCGTTAACTCTCATAGTTAATTCTTACTTTTGAACATCTATCATAGCTTTTCCAGTAGCTAAAAATAGTCTCCCTAAAATGATAGGTATTTCTTTATCTTCCTCTATATATAAAACAATGAAATCCACAAGAAAGATAAATTTATCAACTTTTACTAAAACATCTTCTATAACTCCCTTAGGATAAGTAACTGAACGATCCGCTAACTGAAGAGTTACAAAAGTAGGTGAGACTTCTCCTAGTCCTAATCTCTTAAAGATTGATAGAGGCATAAGATTAATGCTGGCTCCCAAATCACATAAAGCTCTTCCATAAAATTTTTCACTGATAGCACACGTTATAGTGAAACTACCTGGATCTTTTAATTTTTCATAATGCTTTTTCTGAGTAATTGCACTACACACTTTGCTAAGTGCAACAGTCTCATTATCAGTGAACATCCTTTTCTTGTTCAAAATATCTTTCATAAACTTCACATAATTGGTCATTTGCTCCAAAGCTTCTATGAAGAGAATATTTACCATTAATTTCTAAATAATTTCTATAAACTTAAAAAATTGTTTATCCTTTTTGTGTTGCTTCAATCTTTCAGGAAATGGTGGTGGAGGTTTCTCTACAGTAATTTTCATTGGTGTAAGTGGATATTATAAATCTGGATATTCATGATCACTTGTTTTTCCGTATCCACTTTCTCTTTTTTAGTGTTTTTTTCTTTCTGCACTCTTGTTTCCAATTCTTTTCCACTTCGTAATTGTATCGCTTTTATCTGTTCTTTTCCTTCATCTTTAGGATTAGGTTCTATAGTACTAGGAAAAGTTCCCAACGTTTGGTTACTAAGCGCAGTAACGATATGTCCCAATTGATTTTCAATATTCTTGATAGCAGTTCCTTGATTTTGTAACTGATTTCCTTGAATTTGTAATTGACTTCCTTGATTCTGCAATTTTTGACCCATGTTTAATATCATCTCTTCCATAGACAACTTCTTTTCCTTAATTTGAGTGTTACTGTTAAATCCTGGAGGATAAGAAGGTCTATAATTAACATTTCCTTGGTTGGATGAATTTCTTAATGGGTTCACTGGGTTGTTCGCCCATTGTTGATTTGTAGAAGAATTGTATTCCAATAAAAATTAGGATGATTCTTCCAGCCTGGGTTTCAATAGTTCGAATAAGGGTTGTTGGGTCTATTATTAATAACATTTAAAGTCTCATACGAAGGTTGAACATCCACAAATTTCCTAGATGAATTCTCTTCCATCATAATAGGTGTTGGAGAATAATTCATTCGATAATGATTTGATTTCTTTGATATTGTAGCATCTATAATCAATCTAAGTGATCCCACTAATCCAATATAAAAACTTTAAATTATCAACCAATCTGGTAATAAATGATGAGGGTACTTTCTAAGAAGATCTTTAAATCTCTCCCAAGCTTCATATATGGACTCTCCATCAATCTGACAAAACGATGTTATGTCATTTCTAAGTTTAGCAGTTTTGGATGGAGGGAAATATTTGAATAGAAATTTCTGTGAAAGTTCTCCACAAGTTCTAATAGATCCTGGTGCTAACAAATTTAACCACATCTTAGCCTTATCCCTAAGTGAAAAAGGAAAAAGTCTAAGTCTAACAACATCGTTTAAAACTCTGTCATATTTAAAGGTAGCACAAAGTTCTAAAAATCTAGCGAGGTGTAAATTAGGATCTTCATTTGGTGTACCTTCGAATTGATTATTTTATACCATTTGGGTAACAGTAGGTTTATGCTCAAATGATTTAGCAACTACATCAAGATTTTGGATAGATAAGTGAATTTCATCTGCTATAGGATTTGCATAATCTCATAGAGGTCTAGGTTAGTGTTCATTTTCTATTCCTTGATTGTTCACGTTGTTTCCATTGTGTCAGAATTTCTAGGTTCTCTTCTTAATTTTTCTAATTCTTCTAACAGTGCGTTCTAATTTCAAATCATAGGGTATAAGATTTTCAGGTCCAAATTTACGCATACAATTGAAATCAGTACACAGAAAGATAGTTAACTAAATATGAAAATAAGTTGCAATTCCAGTAAAAGTTTTCTAATAGTCCTAATTTATCCGTTAATCTAATTATGATTCTTGTTTACTCCCTGGCAACGACGCCAAAAACTTGACAGCGAATTTTTTTATGCTTAAAAATACAAGAATTTGATATTGCTGCTAGAAGATTTAATTCCCCGGCAACGGTGTCAAAAACTTGACAGCAGTTATAGATTTGATAAAGATGTATATAAAATATTCAATAATTGCAAAGTCATACTTATCAACGCAAGTATACGTATCGCTCAAGTAATACAGGGCTCTAATGGAGTCTTGGATATCGATCCCACAGAGAGTAATATTAGAGGCTACGAACTAAGATTTTAGAAAATCAATACTTAACCACAACAATATAGTTCAAATTGCTTATATGTGACTAATAGGCAATCGAAATAAATATGTAATTTTAATAACTCTTAAATAACTAATTCTACTAATAAAGTTTCTAATGTGAAGTTCAATATATAAGAAAGCATCCTTCTCCTTGTCAAGAAATTAAAGTCAATGGATAAAGTGAATTAGTTCAATTTGGATTGTGCCAAATAAAATCATATCTATTCTTTAACCTTTGGTCCAGGCATAAAGAACATTGAATAATCCTATGCTTGTTTACTAAATCTGTGGCTAGGCTGGGAGGATACTGGCTGTCACTTCGAAGCTCCCATGTTCTCCTCGCCTGAGGGCTAACGTCTACACTTCAGTACCCAAACGATAGGACTGAATTGAGGATTTTAGTCTGTCACTCTTAAATCTCTAATTCTACGCCCGATAATTTTATTTCTCTATCGTATGTGCTGAGAAAGGATGATGCTATGAAGCTTTTCCCAGTTGTCGTGAAAGGATGAGGCTATGAGGCCTATCATAAGTGCTGAGAAAAGATGAGGTTATGAAGCCCAATGTATGTGCTGAGAAAGGATGATGCTATGAAGCTTTTCCCAGTTGTCGTGAAAGGATGAGGCTATGAGGCCTATCATAAGTGCTGAGAAAAGATGAGGTTATGAAGCCCAATGTATGTGCTGAGAAAGGATGATGCTATGAAGCTTATCCCAGGTGTTGAGAAAAGATGAGGCTATGGATCCTATCCTAGGTTGATGAGGAAGGATGAGGTTATCAAGCCTATCCCAGGTTTCTGAGGAAGGATGAGGCTATGAATCCTATCTCAAATACCGATGTTGAGAAAGGTAAGGTTATGAAGCCTATCCTAAATACTGAGAAAGGATGAGGTTATGATGCCCATCCCAGGTTGCTGAGTAAGGATGAGGCTATGAAGCCTATCCCAAGTGCTGAGAAAAGATGAGGCTACAGAGCCTATCCCAGGTTGCTGAGGAAGGATAAGGCTGTAGAGCCTATCCCATGTGTTGAGAAAGGATGAGACTATGGAGCCTATCCCAGGTTTTCAAGGAAAGATGAGGCTATGAAGCCTATCCCAAATGCTGTGGAAGGATGAGTCTATGAAACCTATCCTAGTTGCTGAGAAATGAAGAGGCTATGGAGCCTATCCCAGGTTGCTGAGAAAAGATGAGGCTATGAGGCCTATCCCAAATGCTGATGTTGAGAAAGGTAAGGTTATGAAACATATCCTAAATGTTGAGAAAGGATGAGGCTATGATGCCTATCCCAGGTTGATGAGGAAGGATGACCAGGTGCTGAGAAAGGATGAGGCTATGGAGTCTATCCTAGGTTGCTGAGGAAGGATAAGGCTGTAGAGCCTTGTCCATGTGCTGAGAAAGAATGAGGCTATGGAGCCTATCCCAGGTTGTCGAGGAAGGATAAGGTTATGAAGGCTATCCCAAATGCTTAAGAAGGATGAGGCTATGAAACCTATCCTAGTTGCTGAGAAAGGAAGAGGCTGTGGAGCCTATCTCAGGTTGCTGAGAAAGGATGAGGCTATGAGACCGATCCCAAATGCTGATGTTGAGAAAGGTAAGGCTATGAAGCCTATCCTAAATGGTGAGAAAGGATGAGGCTATGATGTCTATCCCAGGTTGCTAAAGAAGGATGAGGCTATGAAGCCTATCCTAGGTGCTGAGAAAGAATGAGGCTATGGAGACTATCCCAGGTTGCTGAGAAAGGATGAGACTATGGAGTTTATCCCAGGTTGTCGAGGAAGGATGAGGCTATGAAGTCTATCCCAAATGCTGAGGAAGGATGTGGCTTTGAAGACTATCACAGGTTGCTGAGGAAGGGTAAAGCTATGAAGCCTATCCTAGTGCTGAGGAAGGATGAGGCTTTGAAGCCTATCCCAGATGCTGAGAAAGGATAAGGCTATGAAGCCTATTCTAGGTGTTGAGGAAGGATAAGGCTATGAAGCTTATCCTAGTTGATGAGAAAGGATGAGGCTATGAAGCTTATCCCAGGTGCTGAGAAAGGATGAGACTATGAAGCCTATCCCAGTTGTCATGAAAGGATGAGGCTATGAGGCCTATCATATGTGTTGAGAAAAGATGAGGCTATGAAGCCCATCAAATGTGTTGAGAAAAGATGATTCTATGAAGCTTATCCCAGTTGTCGTGAAAGGATAAGTATATGAGGTCTATCATTTGTGCTGAGAAAATATGAGGTTATGAAGCCCATCGTATGTGTTGAGAAAGGATGATGTTATGAAGCTTATCCCAGGTGCTGAGAAAGGATGAGGCTATGGAGCCTATCCTAGGTTGCTGAGGAAGGATGAGGTTATGAAGCCTATCTGAGGTTTCTAAGGAAGGATGAGGCTATGAATCTTATCCCAAATGCCAATGTTGAGAAAGGTAAGGCTATGAAGCCTTTCCCAAGTACTGAGAAAGGATGAGGCTATGATGTCTATCCCAGGTTGCTGAGGAAGGATGAGGCTATAAAGGCTATCCTAGGTGCTGAAAAAGGATGAGGCTATAAAGCCTATCCCAGGTTGTTGACGAAGGATAAGGCTGTATAGCCTATCCCATGTGCTAAGAAAGAATGAGGTTATGGAGCCTATACCAGGTTGCTGAGGAAGGATGAGGCTACGAAGCTTATCCCAAATGCGGAGGATGGATGAGGCTATGAAACCTATCCTAGTTGCTGAGAAAGGAAGAGGCTATGGAGCCTATCCCAGATGCCGAGGAAGGATGAGGCTTTGAAGCCTATCCCAGATGCTGAGAAAGGATGAGGCTATGAAGTCTATCCTAGGTATTGAGGAAGGATAAGGCTATGAAGCTTATCCTAGTTGCTGAGAAAGGATGAGGCTATGAAGCTTATCCCAGGTGCTGAGAAAGGATGAGGCTATGAATCCTATCCCAGGTTGTTGAGGAAGGATAAAGTTATAAAGCCCATCCCAGGTTGCTGAGGATGGATAAGGTTATGAAGCCTATCACAGGTTCTGAGAAAGGATAAGGACGAAGCCTATCCAAGGCTATTGAGGTAGGAAAAGGCTATGAAACCTATCATGAGTGTTGAGAAAGGATGAGGCTATGGAGCCTATCCCAGGTTGTTGAGACTGTTGAGACTGCTGAGATTGCTGTGGAATTTGTGAAATTGTAGTGATTGTGAAGTTTTGCAGAGAATTTATGAAATTTGTAGAAGTTTGTGAAAGAGTGGAGATTTGTAACAAACGTGAGATATATGTAAATGTGGACACTTTATGGTGACAAAAGACTAGAAATTGATAGAGAATAGTATGTAGAAAACTGTGGTTTTGCCAGTTTGTTTTGTGCTTAGATCACTTTTCAAGCATTTTGAAAAATTTCATTTTCATTGTAAGTATTTGGTTTTTCAAAACATTTGTGAAAGTGTAGAAAATGTGATGTGTCAAATTTTTTTTTTGATGATGATGTTTTATTTTTTTAATTTTTTTTGAAGGTTTATTATTTGGACCCAGTTACAGACAACATTTGCATTCACATTTCTACTAGACAAACTCATATTTTCAAGGCATCAAGACGTTTGCCACCTCTCAATGTACCGGTAAGAGTAGCTCCTCTTCCTAGGTATTATAAAAAATGTTCACTTTGAGTATACACAAAGCAATGTTGCTTTCAGGACGGAATCGACTGAAAAGGTTACAACTTTGTAGTTTCATTGCTATTGGCATTGTAATAATTATCACTGTAGTAGTTGTTGTTTCTTTATTACCATTGACTTCATTGAATGACCTTTCTAAGTTCATTCACGGTGTTCTCTTTACCAGAGTGTTGAGCTTCATATGAGGATAATGTGGCTCTGATCTTGATGACGTTGACTTCTTTATTGCTGATCTGACTTTGTAGAGGTTGTTTGCACTGTATTTAAGAAATCACTTTGATATTCTTTGAATTGTTCTTAGAGTTGAATTCTTCATGGCGCTACAGAATATGACTTAATATTTGAATTTCCATTAAATGCTAATAGCATAGCCTTCCACCTTAAGCATCCCCTTTCTGGGACTAAATGGGTTTTAAAGCTCAAGACCATGTGTTCAAAACATTTTTCATTTCCCAAAGATATTTCAAGGCCCGTTTATAATAGACTAAAATACTTAAGATCACTTAAAATTCCTCTGAACATAATATTAAAGACTTTTCTTAAGATGACATTTCAAGTTTTATTAACTAGGAGATGACTCAGACACCAATAATTGATTGTATGTCCGCCTCAAGCTTTTCCTCAGAGGAATTATTGCACATTCATTGATCATTTTCTTTGCTCACCATTTTTCCTAATTTTTTTTTGAGAATTACTATATCTAGTAGGACATATGCTAATGGTTTTGAATGTTTGAACACCTCTGATTAACAATTCTCACATGTTTCTTAAGACGAAATTTTTGATATTACAACTCAATTGAAAGTAAGGACCCAATCACATGGCAAAAGATTAAAAAGGCCCTTGATATCCTCAATCAATTTCTCATATTATAATCACACTTTAATATTTTTTGAAAATTTTTAGGACCCAGTCCAAGTCCACTAAAGTGACAAGCTATGATATTAGGAGATTAATTTTATTTTCCCTTTCTGACAAGGAGAATTCTGGAACTCTGTGCTTGCTTTGTCGTCAATAGAGCAGGTGTAGAATGGAACAACTAGATCAACCAAAATCTTATTGATAGGACCCTTTTCAAGTTTCCTTAAAAAATTGTTCCGAGATCGATATGCTACCATTCTTAAAGCTCTCCTCATTCCAGTCTTTGAAAGAAAAATATTCCTCTATAGTGTGTCTGACGCATCTGTGGTATGGATAATATCTCGGATGTCCCTTTTTGTTGGCGTCGTTCAGTCTCTTTGGATCAGGCAATTTGAATTCAGAATTTTTTATCAAATTGTGGAATATCATTTTCACTGCCTCATCTTTAAAAGGATACGTCTTGTTCAAACGATCAACTAATCTCAGGCATTCTTGTTTATTCTCTTTAAAAGTCTGATCTTGTTTTATTCTTTGTACTTTATCGAGTGATGCAGACTTTGAGCTTGACCCGACGTCGAACAATGACGTCGTTGAGGCAAAAGCTTCAACTAATCTTTTGTCATATAAAATTTCTTTGCGTTCTGACAACGGCGAGATGAGATGTGTCGTAACAACCAACCCATCAGCAGTAGCAGTAACAGTCCTGACAAAATTGAATTCTTTCTCATTTTCAAGGTGAACCATTTCTGACTTGCTTACTTGTTGGGATGTCATTTGCAATGATTGTGGTTGCCTTTGAATCATATTCATAGAGGTCACCAACTCCTCTATCTTCTTCTCTACTCAGATAATTCGTTTATCATGCTGTAGAACAACCCTTTGTAGTTCATCCAAGATATCCTCCTTGGTGGTTAGTTGAGTATCTCGCGAATAAGATGAGTGCCTTACCTCAATAACAAGGATATCTGCAAACTCTTCCTCCATGTAGTCTGACAAATCATGATTTGTATCAATTGTAGCTCTTTTCTGCTCTTCGTACAACTATGCGAAATGAGCTTTGAGTTTTCCTAAGGCGGCCTCGATCGATTCTCCTTTAATTGTCTTAAGGTCAATCGAAGGTTTTTGATAAAAATATTCCCCTTCGTTGAGCCATGGTATGGTCTTGGCAGAGTCAACTGGAACAATATGATCAACCAAAATCATATTGATCAAACCATTTTCAGGTTCTTTCAAACATTCTTTTGGGATTGTTATGTTACAATTCCTAAAGTTCTTTTTGAGCCACTCTTTGAAGCTGATACAACCTTCAATGGTGTGCCCAAGAAATCTATGATATGGACAATATCTAGGGTGATTCTTCCTTCAAATTTCTTCTGGCTTCTTTGGTTCCGATAATCTAAATTCTGGCTTCTTGACTAGGTCTTGAAATATTGTTGTTATTGCTTCATTTTTGAAAGATTACACTTTGTTCAACTGCTCTGCTATAGATGGTACCCTGTCCTCCATCTGCTCGGTATGGTTTTTGTTGGTATGACTGCCGACTGGTTTGATTGAGTTGTGAGTTGTGTTGCTTACCATACTGCTCTGGATGCTGACAAGGCTGCTCTGTCTGGATATGCATCAATTTTTTACCTTTTTTTACCACTGCCACTATACCTGACTTCCTCTCTGGTATATTTGCTGGCTTCATTTTTTCAAATTCTTCTTCATTTGCATATTTAAGCTCCTCCTGCAGTCTAGCAGCCTTAGTAAAGAGCTTCCCAAAAGTCTTGATAGTGAGTCCCTTAAGCATGAAACTGATCTTTCCATGGATATTCTCGAGCACTAAATCAATTGTGTATTTTTCACCAATCTGTGGTTCACATTTCATGCTTAGGTTTCTTCACCTTAAGAGATAATCCACCAATGTCTCATTGGTCCTCTGCTGCTCCCTAATGAGATCTCCTATAGTCACTTGATGTTGTGTCCCAACGAATCTTTACACGAACAGACTTTCCAACTCAGTAAATGTTTTTACTGATCCGTTAGGAAGATCAACATACCACTCAAAGGCTATCCCTGATAAGCTGCTAACAAACAGTCTGAATAGAAGAGCATCGTTCTCATTTACATTACAACAATTGGCTCTGAAGTGTGCTATATGCTGCCTTAGATTTCCTATTCCATTAAATGCTTTGAAGGTAGGAGGCACAAATCGCTTAGAATATGAGATGGAATCAAACTCCTTTTGGTAGGGTCTACCCTTTAGAACTAATGATCCTCCCTTGGAATGGGCTATAGCCTCATTAACCTACTGATCCACATACTACTTAATGTCCTTTTCAGGTACCGAGCTCTGGATGGAGTTCCTTTTAGGCTCGTCTTATTTATTGGCAGAGGTGGCATCCCTTCTTTCATCCTTGATATGCACTATTTCTGGTGGATGCACCTCTACAACTACTGGGGTCGGAGACCATGCAGACATCACAGTGATTGCAGAAAGCGCCTCTTCCATTCTTTTCTCCAATCTAGTGATCTGCTCCCAACTCTCATCCCAACTCTGAACTGCTCTATGAGAGTCTGTCTCAGTATCCTCTTTATCAGAAGGTTGAATTTCTTGTGAGGCTTTTTGGGCTCTCATGTCAACCATGTTGATTTCCATGAATTCCTCATCAGAATTTGTATCGACATCGCTGATTCTTGCTTTTTGGCAAGCTTGCTCAAGTCAGTTTGTAACTTGTCTAATCTAGCCTCGATTGAGTTCTCTTCATCTGCTTTGATATCCAGTGGAGTCTGCTGCAATTGTCTCTCCCCTATCTTTGCAGTTGGGGAAACTATAGTAGCATCAGTTGAGCTATCAAACTCGTCCTTCTTTCTTGTAGAACGGTTCTCCATCTCTATCGAACAAACCGATCCGGGAACTTTGAGAATCCAAACCTTCTTCCTTAGAGATGTATGGGGATAGGGTGTCTCATTGACATCATCAGAATCGTGGGAATAGGTATGCCCATCGAGTAATCTAGACCTTATAGTAGAAACCTTCTTATCATAAGAATCTATAAAAGACTTCTTTTGTACTACGACAGGCTGAACTCTAGGACCTAATCGGGATTTGACCGGTATTCTGCTCTTAAGTGGTTTAGTAGTGATAACAAGAACTAAAACTGTGTCTATTCGAGGTCTTAAATGGAGTTTAGCAGATACACGAAGCACATATGTCTTCCGAAATTTCTGAAATTTTTGCGGGTGTCTCAGAATTTCAGCTATCAATTTTGATGAGATTATAGATCCCATCCTCTTTAGTAATTCAGCCATACTGCAACGTTCTTTTGTTAGATTTTTGTTAGATTTTTTTAGATTTTTGAATACCAATTGGACTTGAGATAGGGGGGATGTTCTCTCTCTTACCATACTCTATCCATGAAGTTGTGGCAGTGTTGCGGCAATTCTGTAGGGGCTTTCTTTAGTTGGAGCAGCGAAAAGTGGATGAAATCTACTCTGTTGAAGAAGAGGAGAGTTTTCAAACACTTCTACCTTTTCTAACTGGAGAGATATGTCATCAGAGGTTACCTTTGCAGCTTCATCTTTAGCTACCTTACAAAGTTTTCTCGATCTATTCTTTCTTTGACACCGTGTTAGAGGTATGGATTGTGAACTAGATCCAACCTCAAACACATATGGAGCAACAAAATTTCAGGCTCTAGTTAAATTACTATCTTTCCCTTATCAGGAACGACAGCAGACACAACAGTTGTAAGTCCAATAGTAGACATGGTAACTGGCCAAACAGACGACAAAACTACTGGTTGAACAGGCACGGGGGCCTCAGCGGACTTCATTATCTTAATGGTAGGGAAATCATGCTGAGAGCTTAGATCAAATTGAATTGTGGGCTTAACCACCTCAGAAGAAGTTGTCTTAATGACAACACACAAAACTTTCTCCAGAAATAACTTAACTCCATCAAATCCGGACCCAAACTTGATCATGGATCCCTATCTGAGAATAGCCTCGTTGTAGGATGATTTGTTTGCAAAGCTAAACAAGAACTTTGGAGTCGACATTGTCACTTTCAATTGAGAGTTGGAACGTCAGAAACGACCTAATTCTTTACTAAAAGTGGTAAGTAATGTTTGTTTATTGGGTAAAATTTATAATTAAAGTGAAGTAAAGTGTATTTCAATTTGTAATTAATGTATACAAAAGAACAGGCAAAATAAGTGCAAAGAATTGGATTTAATCTGGCTAAAATCAGATTATCCCTAAAATGATGAGATGTAGTGTAATATTCAGACCCAATCCGAAATTGAAGCTATGAAATATCATTTTGATGAATATGATTCACCACCACACCTATCAAGGGTCCAACCCCTCAAAAGAAAATGAAAACCCAAAGGATTCCTGAACTCTTTATTTATGATGTTTAAACAAAAAGTCCTAGAATCTAGAAGAGTTAGTTTTACCCATCCAAGGAAGAAATGAACTAAGTAAACTAACGGAAAAGAAAGGTAATCTGGTCTGAGAGGGAAACAGACACATTACCGATGCATGAAAATAATTATCTCTGATTAATATGGAGAAAGGAACTAGTCCCCAGCGGAATCGCCAGAATTTGTTGGTCTCCATGCAGCTGGATGCAGTTTAATTTAGTGTAATATAGTGTTTACAAATTAGGTATTTTAATTTAAATAAAATGGGTTCAAACTGATTTCATTGATTGCTACAGTTTGGATAATCGAGCTAACCACGATTTATGTACCATCCCGAAAAGTAATACACTACTTGATAATAAGCTCAATTAAATAAACTATAGAAATAAATGACTTCCGTTTGATCTGCAAGTTTTCATGATGACCTAAAGATTCCCCTATTCGATATGGGAGTCAAATAAGGTTTATTTTAAATCTCGGTTCTTTTAAGTTCCCTATAAGGGCAAGCCCTTATAGTTAATTATACCTTAAGTGACGGATCACTTAAGAAAACTTTCTATAAAAATTAGGAATCTTTTGTTTTCATGAGTTCAAAAGGAAGGGTTTTCAACGATCATGATTGTGAAATTTTTAATAAGGATTGGTTCAAAGGTGAAACATTTTGTTTTGAGAATCAAAGAAAGAAAAGTAGGGGAGATTAAGGATCTATAATAGGTTCTTGGTAATCCCCCAAACTATCCTAACGTTTGGCTTAATTTAGGATGATATTAATTTAAGTTAACTTTTGCCAGTTATATTAATTAGGACTTAGATTTGTGTATTGATGATTTACGCAAAAAGCCTAGAAAGATAAGAGGTTTTACATCGAGTGACTACCTAAGAATCCTAAAGCAAGTCAGGACATGTTGCATATTAGAACTATACAAGAGCCTAATAGAAAGAGAGGTTTCATGTCAAAAAAGACAACTTCAAAATCTTAAGGATCGTTATTTAAACTAAAGTAAGGGTCTTGAACGAGCTGCCCACGAAGTCTGCTCCAAGTTCTATACTGAAATGTCTTCAGGTCTTCAAATCTTCAGGTCCTCCAATCTTATTATTAAAAGTTTTACTTTTTTTGATAATTTTACAGTTAATTAATTAAAGGGTGGTGGAGGTATAGTTCAAACCTAGGTTAAAGCTAAGTTCACTTAAGTTAAGTAATTTCCTAGTGTTATGATTTCTAGGTTCTCCCTAATCTAAGCAACTTTTATTCCTTCATTATTTGTCCTTAACACATGCATTCTATGTTTGATAAAAAATAGTAAAAGAACATGGATTAAGATACATAAAACAATAAATAGAGCAAAAGAAACAATGTTGTATCAGATTTTTATTAAATTTTAATTACTTAATTAGTGGTAACCCAGTCAAGATGTCCATGGCTCCGTCGTCCCGGGTCGCCGGGCGCTCTAGCTTACTTAGTCCGAAAGGTGGTTGCTCACCAGGATCGAAAGATTCATGTCAACATCCACATAGTGCGTCATCCAAGGAATCTTCGTAAACTAGAACAAAAGGGGGTTTAAGTTGCGTTATGTAATCTTTGTGATTAAGATTTGATTAATTCTTGATTTACTTCTTCAATTTTAGGGTTGAATTATTTTAGGTTGTTTACATCTTGTTGTCAAATTTTAAGTGTTTTATTTTAGTTATTTTTGTTCACTTATTATTACTTATATGAATTTGACGACTTTAAAACTGACTTAACCTCCAAGTTATGCTTTAAAGCCTTATTGTATTTGTTTTAGTTTAAGTTTAAGTTTTAATGTGTTTTATGTAAATTTTACTCCTCCCAATGTATTTTATTTTATTTCTTATATGATGTTCAAGTTAAGGGGTTTAGGTTTAACTTAGGCTTAAGGTTTTACTTGGAAGGTTCTCCTGTGTTCAACCTACGGGTTAGGTCTTAATATAAGGTTTAGGGTAGGTTTAGCTTAAGGCTAAGCTATGATTCAAGTATGTTTAGCCTAAAGATCAGGGTTGGATTAGGGTTAAATAACCTAAGGTTTTGGTTAACTAATCCTATTGGTCCATAGTTAACTAACCTAAGGTTTATGTTAACTAATCCTATTAGTTTATAATTAACTAATTCTATTGATTTAGGAACATAAGGTTTAGGTTAGCTAATTCTATTGCTTTAGGGTTAACTAACCTAAGGTCTAGGCTTAGCTAATCCTATTGGTTTAAGGTTAACTAAACTAAGGTTTCGGTTAACTAATCCTATTAGTTTAGGGTTGACTAACCTAAGGTTTAGTTTAACTGATCCTATTGTTTTTGAGTTAACTAACCTAAGGTTTATGGTTTAGCTAATCCTATTGGTTTAGGGTTAACTAACATAAGGTTTAAGGTTTAGCTAATCCTATTGATTTAGGGTTTAGGCTAACTAATCCTATTGGTTTATTGTTAACTAATTTATTATTTAGGCTAACTAATCCTATTGGTTTAGAGTTAACTAACCTACTTTTTAGGCTAAATAATCCTATTTGTTAAGGTTAACTAACCTATGGTTTAGGTTAATTAATTTTATTAGTTTAAGGTTAACTAACCTAGGGTTTAGGTTAACTAATCCTATTGGTTTAGGGTTAACTAACCTAAGGTTTAAGTTAAGTAATTCTATTAGTTTATGGTTAACTAACATAATGTCTAGGCTTAGATAATCCTATGAATTAGAGTTAACTAACCTAATGTTTAGGCTTAATTAATCCTCTGGATTAGGGTAAACTAACCTAAGTTTTAGGTTAACTAATCTTAGTGGTTAGGATCACTAATCCTAAAGGTTTAGGTTAATGCTGACCTAAGATTAAGGTTTAGTTTAGGATGAACCTATTGTGTATGTTAAACTAAACTATAGTTCATGTTGACTAACCCTAAACTTCAAGAAGTTCATTTTGAATTAAATGATAGGATGACTTAAATCTCAAGTTTAAAATGGTACAACTATTCAAATTGGACTTAATTAAAGGTTAAGTTTACCCTAGCTAGACTCGGTCTAAGGACTGGCTGACCTAAAGCCCTAAATGACTTAAATTGGACTTAATAGGTGATTGACTCAATCTTTAAGTTGGTTGATCAGGTCTGTAATCTGGTTGAACATGACCTAAAAAGAAGTGGCTAGATTGAACTTAGGTTGAGTATGGGTTAGGTAAACATAGCCTAAATTAAACCTGAACCCTAATTAATGTGTTTTAATTATAAAAACTATTTTAAACATGATTTTAAAATTTTAAACCTCTTTTAATGGTCAAACGTTCAATCAAAGAGAGTTTTACAATTTTTATAATTTTTATAATTTTTAATTTGCATAAATATGTTGTTTCGTTCAAAAATCAAAATACAAATAAATAGAGACTAAAATGTCTTGGAAAAATCAGAGAGATTTTTTCCAATGTCATTTAATATTTCTGCCAAATTTCATATTTTTCTCATTTATATTTTAACTTTTATGATTTAAATACTCCAAAATTAAAAAACAGATTTAAAAATATTTACTTAATGAAAAGTTATGATTTTAGTTTTGAAAAATTCTCCTTCTTTATCTGAGTTCATAGCATCTTTTGGTTTATTTTTTTGAGTTTTCTATAAAAAGTTATGTAATTTTGAAGTTTAATTATAATAAGTTATGTAATTTTGTAAAAAGTTATGTAATTTTGAAGTTTAATTATAATTTTTCAAATAAAATAATAAAATAAAAAGAAATTTGCCGCATCTCCTCCCTCCCTTGTGCGACGCCCACGAAGCCGGACCCCGTGACGCATGCATGGAGGAGAATTAACGACCAAAACTTTATGGAGTCCGTTCTCCGCAGATTCTCAACCAAATTTTGCGTTCTTGGGCTCGTGTTGTTCAGCTCGAAGAGTAGATAACATCCTTACGGATACTTGAGTGTTTTGTTGCCTATTTTTTTATTTGGAAGGGAGGAAAATTTGAGATTATTATTTCAATTTAAGCAATATACCTAAGCCTAATATGTTTGTCCTCTATTAGGTTTAAATAAGTAGACTCTCTTGAGCTTATCCAACTCCTCGTGGCGTCGGTTTGATGTTGTTTTTACGTCGGATTGAAGGTTTTTGGGAATTTAGCTCGGTTTAGTCATTTTCGGTGACGTCAACGTTTTCTGGCGAGGGAGGAGAAGGGGGTTTGCTGGTGCGTGTAGTGAAGAAGAAATGGAGTGGGGGGAGGTGCTGTTGTCTTGTGAAGAAGAAAAAATGGGGTGTTTTTTTTTAGAAGGAAGAAGAGAGGCTTTGGAGAGAGAGAGAGAGAGAGAGG